>NW_011948452.1:334499-388082 GCF_000503995.2 Ceratosolen solmsi marchali
GCATTCCGCACAGAGAAGTAATCTGTCCTTACCAGTGACCTAATCAAAAATCAATTAACTTCAGTTCAATTTTATGTAGATAATATTTATCATGTTTATTACGTATATTCTATTTTTAATTACACATTTTTAATATAATAATATATATTGACCATATTATATATACTAAAAAATTTAATTTTAGATTAATTTTAAAAAGATAAATAACTTGTAATCATTAGTTAAATAAAATATTTTTTACAGATTTTCAAAATTAATATTGTATATAAATTCTTAAATCAAATAACATTTCTGTAATATATTTTATTCAATATTTGAATAACTAGGTATTATAGTTTCTACAATTTAAATTATTAGATTTATTAACTTTTTTTGTAAATCAAATCTTAATGTAAATAAAAAATTGTAAAAATGTACAATAGTTTTATATTAGTCTACATTTTTATACAATTATACACATTGTTAAATTGAAAATAGAATGACATTTTAATATTTAACAAAATACAATACTTGTTTAATTTAGTTTTAAATTATTTAAGTTTGAAACAATTATTTTATATAACCAATATTTTAAATATTACTACAGAAATATTACTATAAAAAAATGAAAGTATGGACAGTACTAAATATTTATAAACATAATTATTTATATTTTTATATTGGTAAAATAATAATAGATTTTTTCTTTATTATTTTTAATATACTCAATTATATAAAAAAAATATTAAAGACATTATTTTATTAAATGTCATATCTCTTTTATTATTTAACTGTGTTTTATTATTCCAACATTTTATATATAAGTCAATTAAACTACAAAATCTAAATTAGTTTATTGAAAAATAAATATTTTAAAGAAAAATTTCAAATTAAGTCAATTATTCATATTTATAAAAAATATTTATAATATTAAATTATATTTATAGTAATAATTCTTAGAATTATTTAAATATTTGAACAATTTCAAGATAACACGAATTATGAATAAAATAGATTTTAATTTGTTTTTAATTTTTTATCTAAAATATAAATTTTTTTTCAAATATTGCCAAGTTTCATATAATCAATATTTTATGATAAATTTTTTATTTCATTGATATTTTTTATCATTTATTGCATTTTTTTATTTATTTAAGTTTATTTAAAAAAAAATTATTATTTTCTAGAAAATCTAAAAATATAATTAATAATTCTAGTATAATTTTATATATGCTTATATAGTTTGTTTTTGTATTTTATTATCATTTGTTATTGTCATTACTATAACAAAACTATTACCAAAATATTATAATTGTTAATTAAATAACTATTATTAAGGATATAAATAAATAATATTTCAGAATATATTTAAATAATTGAAGTACTAACCATAAAATAGATATCTTACATCTAACTCAATTAAAAAATTTCTAGATTAACTTTAAAAATAATTTTTTTTAAAAAAATTTAAGAGTGAATTATATTACAAATAGCAATACATATTTTAGTATATATCAAATACACACACACACACACACACACACACACACACACACATACACACACATACATATATATATATATATATATATATATATATATATATATATATATATGAGAGAGAGAGTTTAAGAATTCATCTAAATTCAAGTCTGCATGTATATACATATTTTGCAAACAAAAGTTATGTTTTATTTAACTTTTAATACGATTTTGGTAAGATTTTTTAAAATTTAATGTCTTATTACTTATGTCTTATTTTATTTCTTATTATTTTTGTTAATTTTTATCTTATAATAACAATAAAAATCATAAAAATGTAACAAATAATAATACAATATTGGTATAATATAGTAGTAAAAGACTAAATATGTTTTTTATTTATCATATTGAATTCATTGATTATTATGTGAATCTTCCTTTTCTTATACTAATATGAAGCCACTTATGTAAGTAATGATAAATGTATTTGGTAAGGTAAATAAAACAATAACCTGATAATCCTTGGAGCTGTTAGAAAAACAGTGCTGACAAGAGTGTGTAACTCCGTTGGTATTTGTATCGCGCGAGTCGCTATCTTCTTCGGAATTGTCGTCTTCTGTAACGGAGCTCACCTCGCCGGTAATGGGATTACTGTTGCTGGATGCTGTAGGACCAGTACAGCTGAGCGATCCACCGTTACTACCTTCGGGTTCCGTGGTAATACTTTCCTTAGAATTATTCGTGCTTGGTGTTTCACCACTGACTGGCGTGGTTGTTTCCTCCTTCGGCGTGCCTGCTCGTGAATTACGCGTATTACGAATACGACGGAGTGATCCTTGCCGACGTCGCCGATGTGGGCGATTGTTGTTTGCTCCAGGCGTTTTCTTCCACAGATAGTAAAACTCAACAAGTTCCGGCTAAAACAGTTAACATAATTTTGAGTCTGATAATAGAAATACATATTTAAATTATTATACAGTCCAATAATAATATCAATTTTTTTAAAAGATAGTAAAATTTATAGATTTAATTTATTTTTCAAGCAACAATTTTAATTTTAATTTAAATTCATCATTTACAAATATTTTCATTGATTTATTTTATCATTTCATCAATTGGATTTTTAAAAAAATTAGAGATTAACTTTATATCAATATATTATACAACCTTACATCAATATTATATATACTTATAGCATGGAAGTTCATTCGAACTATTGAAAATTTAAAGAAATATTAATATCGTATTTAGAAAATTATTATTAGCTTTTATTTAAAACATATAATGAATGCTTCAATACCACTTAAAATAAACATTACAGATAATAGTATGGCTTTCTTGAGTATATTTTTATTTTACTTAAATTTTATTAACAGATATATTGAATACTTCAGTTTATAGTGGTTATAATAATTAGAATATATATTACGTTTACTTATATAACTAGTCAACTATTCTTCATCTATATAAAATATGAATAGAACTTGGAATAACAAAAAATTGTTGTACCAATAAAATATTGAATGAATTACCGTATCTTTGTGTGGTAAAAGATCTTTCCTAATACGAGAGAAGTTTTTTCCAAATTGTCGAAGACCTTTAACAAAGCGCTTCTGCAAAAGATAAATAAAAACAAGGTATTGATTTATATCAGGTTAAAACTTTATATAAATATTGCCTGGCACCTACAGTCTCTTCCTCAGACCATTTTTTATCAATGCCTTTGGGTACAGCACATTTATATAAAGCTTGCAAAGCTCTTCCTGCGTCATAGCCAGAATCATGTAATGTATCAAGTGCATTAATGGTAGTATCGTCTCGGGATGCTGCCACACAACCATCTGGTGATCCTCCATCACACATACCAGCAAAGGCAGCTACAGATCGTGCCGCTCTCAGGTACATGAGTAAGTCCATATCCAATGTCATTGCAGGAATCCATCTTAATTCCTCTCGTTCTTTAGAAAACTCTGGATCAGGAAGTAGTTCTCCAGGAGGGATACCCGGCCGATACTCAGGCAAATGGGCCTGGCAAGAAACCAGGTCCTGTATCAGAAATCCGGGATTGTGCGCTGTTAGCTTCACTGCGAAAGCAAGTTAGTCATACGCACCTATACTCCAGCTTGTTTTTCTTTATATTTTTTTAATCATCCAAATTATATAGATTGAGATTTTTTAAACTACCCATTGTGCTCTCTTGTCTTCTAATTATGTATATAACACCTCTTGCTTTTTTCTTTCATTAATACTTGCTTTCTATCTGCCAATGCAAAAATATAAACAACTTTTTTTCAACACAACACAGTTTTTCAAGGATTATGTAAGCAAAGCAAAAGGAATTAACAAAACAAATATTCTAAATTATTAATATATACATTTGTAATTTTGCATTAATAATTTCGCCAACTTTAATTTTACATTTTATGTTTATTCAATCATAACTAAAAATTACTCAAACATACATTAAGAAATACATTAATTTTAATGTCATCACTATAAATATAATTATCAAAAAGTGATGTTTACATAAATAAGACAGCTTAGCACAGTAATAACAGTAATAAAAAGTAGTGTCAGTTATTTAAACTGAAAATTCTAGCCTTGAGAAAAATTTAAACAGATTGTTGCATTTCGATTAAATTAATTATTGAAAGAATTACTTTATTATTTAAATAACTAAAAATAGGTCAATAACAATCATAATAATATATTTTATGAGAATATAATTTCAAGATTATTATAATTATAATTTATATAAACTACATTAAAAATAATATTCAATACATTATTAATTATAAATAATAAATATCCTCTATTGTCAATTGCAAATTAACATATCAGTCTTACACATAAGCTATGACAAAAGTATATTAAAACACACAGTATATATATATATATATATATATATATATATATATGTATGTATGTATGATGTATGTCTGCATGTATGTATATATTACTAAGATTCTGTTGTATTAATCTCAAGACAGATTTATACCAAATAAAATTGACATTGATATTTTATGTGTACACGTATATTTATAATATTTATATATTACATGAAAAGTTATATAAACAAGCCTTGAGTTAGGTACGCTGTGCTGCAGTATAGCTATGTGGCAAAGGAATTTTGATCGAGAAATGAGCAAACCTGGTGTGATGGACCAACCCGTATCTCGCCTTGAGTTCCAGCTGACATCTCCCCTTCCTCCAAAGCTCCACTGTCCTCCAGGGTTTCGATTACTTTTGATCTTGATTTTTGAGTAAAATCCTACCATCCACCTCCTAAACTACATATTTAATCTATAAGTATTTTATAAACAGAATTTCAATAATCTATTTGAATTATTTTTATATGCTATGTACTAAGAAAATTAATTTTCTTTTCTAATCAAATCTTCTAATAATTCTAATCTTCTTTTCTAATAAAAGCTTTAACGATAATCTTAATATTCAATAATTATTTTTGTAATATTTTAGTAATTATATTGTAGCCAACTAATTATTGTAATACAAAATTTAAATAGTTTTAATACAGAATATTTATTAATAATTTAAAAAATAACATATATAATTATGTAATCTATTCATTAATTACACTGAAGAAAATATTTTTTATACAAATATTTTTATTCTCTTAAAATCTATATAAAATTTTATTATATTCTTACTCTTAAAACTTTATATAAATTAAATATGAATTTACAGATGTTAATCAATTTAATATTAAATTATACAACAATAGAAAAAGAATGTCATTTTTTATTGTAGGTATGAGGTATCACATAGATATTCTTTACTGTTCATACAATGCGGTATATAATTAATAAAAGAATTAGATAGTTGTTTATTAAAACAAAAATTAGCAGATCTGATCATTCTAGTAAAATAATTTTTTTAATGTTACGATCAAAGTGGGTTCTAACCAAGGCAAAAACTGTAAACAATACATAAACATGAATTGCAAAGAAAGCGCGCGCGTTAATAAGAGTTAATATTCAGTAATATATATATATATATATATATTAAAAAAGGTATCGTTTTATAGCTTCCGCCTATGAAGCAAAGGGCACATTTTCGTTTATCATGAAATTTCATATATCCTGTGCCAATTACATGCACCTCTTCCTTTTCTTATTTTAATTCTTATTGAATATGCTACCCACAGATATATTTCATTCTTTCTCTCCTCTTACCTAGAAATGCATTAATTGAAACTCGGGATCTCTAAAATATCTACGAAAATTGCTCGCTTTTTACGAAAAGCTATTCTGAATAGCAGAGATCATGTATGTTTTCGAGACTGCTTCTTACACCTATACACGATTTACATTTGCATTCATATATTTGCGTCGGATGGAGATGAGACAAAAAAAGAGAGAAAGAAGAAATTGAAGTGAGAGAGAGCGAGAGAGAGAGAGGAAGTGAAAATCAGAAGGTGTATGAAAGGAAGAGAGAAAAGAAATGCATATATAAAATGTAGAAAGGGACAGATTGGTGCGTCAGAGCCCAAAAAATGAAGAGGTTGATATAGCAACGCAGCAGAAGAGAGAGAAGAAACGCGTCAAATCTGTCACTCGTTTACACACGCATCTTGGCACAACGTTTACTGACTATGATGGCCATGAATAAAATCGAACAGAAAAGCTAATTTTAAAAAATTGTAAGTAAAGAAAACAAAAAATATATATTCCAAAACTCTTGTATACTCTGATAATGTATATTATGCAAAGACAAGGGAGAAGTTTCACGCACAGTGTGCGCACTCAAACTCCGTACTTACTCGTGCACTAATGCTACTTATAGAAAAGGAACGAATAAATGTAATAAACGTAAACTAAGGAAAACATATATTTTAATGAAAAGGTAGAAATTTTAAAAAATTGCAAGAAAAAGTTAAGTTAATGATAAATAACTTACCGAGTGGGCCAAAGAACACGCAGCAGTGGCCCTAAATATCTAACAGGAGCTACGGCGACGGCGCGTTCCTCGCATTGTTTTTTGTCTTCACAGCTTCTTTCTGTCTCTTTGTTTCTTGCTTTCTCTTTTTGTCTCTTTCTCCCTATCAGTTCGCTTGTTCACTTTATGTACTGATTATCTTCGTTACTCTAGCACCAAGCGCTTCGCACGAGCAAGATGTTCCTCTTCAATGTCGTTTACCGCAATTATAACGACAACGGCTCTGGTTAGACGATACGCTCGGATAACAGCGAAGCTCTTAGACTTACCCCACTAACGAATAGGATATTAGGGGTAATGAAGGGGAAGGGTGCCTTGACTCATACACCTCTGCGTCCAGTAAGATTGATGTATAGTGTTTTATTTGCCGATACCAGAAAATAGATCACCGGCTGCAGGGTGGTAATATTAATAGTCAAAGCAACAATAGTAACGATGACGAGAATCGCAAGCACATAGCACACGGAGCACCGCTGTCGAGCGCCATGCAATACAGCTCTTTTTTTCGATGCTTCTTGTTCTCGACGACTCAATGAGGGTGGCTGATGGATGGAAGAAAGAGGGCGGGTGAATACAAGACGTTTGAGCACTTCAGTACTTCTTTATTTCTTTTTCAGGAAAATAATTATCTCTCGACTTTCAGCACCAGCACCCACAATATCCAAATGTCGCCATCTTGCACTATATTTGTGCATGGATAAGCCCGTGTGCGTATATTTCGTTTCGGGTTTCGTTTTCCGAGTTTCCTCTCTTCCATACGTTTTTAGTTCCGTCCTCGTCTCACACGCTGACTCCAGTTTTGTTATTCTCAAAGTGAGTCCGCTAGCTGCCCGCCCAAGTACCTCGTTCTTTCTTACTCACACTAAAGTGAGAAAAAAGAGTAGAGTGGAATAGAGGAATTGTGACGGTCGCTTACTATTATATACTGCTGTCTACTTACATATACTGGGTGGTTGGTTAGCTTCAGTTTTCTCAAAATGTGGCCGTGTTGTGTTGGATGCCTCGGATTTTCAATGTATTTTTAAAGGGATGGGTCAAGCTAATAATTTTGTAAAGAAATCTACACTCTTAGAATACAATATTTACATGATTTAATAATGACAAATTAAATATTGCCAAAGATGTCTCAGTGAGAACTGAAAATATTTTTTATGACATTTTGAATTTATTTACTATTCATACCTTTTTTTAAATTGTTTTTACTATAATCGATCTGTATTTTAAAATTAATTAGAATTATTTTATGAGCAAGCTCATTCTTTAATTATTTCTCTTTTTACAAATATTACATCATGAGCACAGAAAGAAATATTTTTGTACTTTTAAAATATACTAAATTTATTCAAGATGAATTTAAAAGTAATTGAATGAACTGTACAAGAAATATTAAATATATTTCTATTGCGATTTATTATAGTTAAAAATATAACATATCAAATACTTTATTTATATTTTTTAAATGCTATAAAAATTATCGTAATATTAAAATTAATAATGTATTTTGTGAGTGTAAGTGAGTGAGGTATGCGTGAGAGAGAGAGAGAGAGATATCTATATATGTATTAATACTATAATTAATTATTTAACCCTTCAATATATGGTTTTATTATTATTAATGATTATAAAAGTAAGACACAAAGCATAAAAAATAGATTATTTTTTCGTAATTAATTATGAATGCATACCATTTAATTAAATTTTATTTTTAATTTAAAAATAATACTGCAAAAAATTTTTGAAGCATTATAATTTATTAATTTCATTTATAATAAATAACGTGAAAATATCTATATTTAGTTAGAAACAAATTTAAATATTTAATATATTTATGAGTATTAAAACACAATGATATATTTATAAAGTAATAATCATTCATTTAAAAAGTGATAAATAATAAAAATAATACAACCATTAAAAATATATTTTAAAGTCAATAAATATATTTCAGTTAAGTCACTACTGTTAAGTATAAAAAGAATGAAAACTATGGTATACCTTTCCTAAGAAAAATAAATTCCATTGAATATTAATTTATTTGTGTGATGTTTAATAAAGATAAATTTTTAATATTTTCTTAAAAGTATGTAAATCATACTCGTTTCATTTAAAAAATTAATTAACGACTGATATTAGTGATTATATTTTTTATTTATGCACTATTTTAATATTCAAAAATTGCTTTACGCTTATTTTTAACATCTATCATAATGTAATCAATTCACTATATAAGTAAAATAAAATTCAAATTTTTACACGTAAGTTCAGCTTCTACATATTTTATATCAATGCAAACTTATTTATACACGCGTAAATTCACGTATTGATAAATCCAGTGTTCTTAACAATAATTCAGATACAATGGAACTATTTATACAAATCTTTATAAGGTATTTAAAATATTAAAAGTGGCTAAATAAAAATAATAGAAATACTATATAGGACAGTTCTTTTTTAGCTCCATATATAATAATTTGTTTGTTTTGTTTAAATGGATTTTTTTTTTAATTATAAAATGATTTTTATTTTGAAATAATATAAGATTTTCAATTCATTTCATAAATTGACTTGATTTGAACTGTTCTATAAAATTCATGAATTTATTTATAATGAACTCTGGTAATTTCATAAGTAAAAATTGAAAAACTGTTATTGTAGAATATGTCATTGCTCAATTTCTAATATCCGATAAAAATTCATAACTGTGGATTTTAAGTTTATTAATTTTGGTAAAAGAAAATACGTTTTTGTTTATTTTTATCAATATTTCATATTAGTTTAAATTTTAAATAACGATTATATTAATTAGTTACATATTAAAAGAAAATAACATTTCTAGGCTATTTATTAGATTTCTTCTAATTACTGAATACACAAAGAATTTATTGTCAAAAATGTATATCATCGATACTTGTTCTTAGCACAATTTTACGATTACAAACAATTTTAATAAATTGCCAAAAAATCGATATTTATTTAAACATTATTTGAAAAATATCAAATAAAAAAATGATTGATTTATTCAATTGCACATAAGTTTATTAAAGGTTGACTGTATCAATAGTTTTTATGTGTTTGATGATAAATTATATAATAGAAGAAAATGTTAAAAATTCTACCACATAGTGTATTAATAATAGAAATTAAAGTGTAGCCAAAAAATCAGTGAGTGCACCAGAGAGGGAATAAAGTTTTGACTGTCATTTACAGTCATTTAACATTTTGTGTCAAACTCGTTTGTAGCAGGAATAGAGATTTGGATGAGAGACTGGTTTTTTGAATACGACTACATGCCGTCGCTATCGTCAAATATTGGATTGATGTGCGTGGGAGAGTTGTTTCAAGTCTGTATGTTCCACAGTCAGATTTTGCAATATATCTTCTTATAATACACTAACAGTAGCGGTTAGTATTAATGTTGGCGATAGTGACGCAAAGTTCTCATACATGAAAAAAGGAATCCTATAAGTACCCGATTGACGTGTTTAAGGGGGAGGGGGATCTCTCATGTACCATTATGTGTAGTTAATATGCTGTACCGAGTCTAATAGTTACGGGTATATATGTATGTAGAGGTATAATAAACGTATCTTTCGATTTGAACATTATTAAAATTAAAGTGCATAAATAATATATCCCAAGATCTTAAAAAAAGCAGACAAGCACTTTTAAAAACTTTTTTTAGAATTACTTTATCATGTTTTCTCTTAAGTAATCATGTCTTCCGTACATTTGGTGTTATCGCTCTCGTTTCAATAAGTTATAACAGTTTTGGCGATAACGCCCGCTTTATTTATAGTCTGTTTTATCATTGTATGTTTATTCAACTTCTATTGTATGCATAAGTATTGAACGCAGCTTGCGCCTTATACTTGTAATTATGATATATATATGCTGTTATACCTATACCTTTGAGTTACAGATATTTTAAAGTATAGCAAATAAACTCGAGGTCAACTAATCGTCCAGTAATTTAAAATTGTTTGTGTAAAAAAAGTACTTAATTTAATTCTACTATTCTTATGAATAAACGATATGACTAATAATTAAGTACATCCATCATGTAATAAAAATCTTACGATTCCTAGATTCCTGATAAAAAATCTGCTAGTTTATTTTTTACATCTTTTTATTATATGTTCAAAATAAAATTATAATTATTTTGAATAGCTTTCATAAATAAGGAAATCATTCGTTTATGCAGATAATTATGACATGTAAATTAATTTACATTCGCACCAAATAAAATATACTATATTTACTTAGCACCAATTAACTAGTTTGGAACATTACTTTTATCATGGCTCTATCGTGTTTGTGGTAATCGATATAAAAATTTGTAGCACTATTTTTCTTATTTACTGAATCATATAACTATTATGCAGTGATTTACCTTTGTTTTTTTTTTCTTATTGTAACATTAATATTTCTTTCAAAGTTATTGGATAATAATTATTTTTAGTCAAATTTATTTATAATATTAAATTTAAATTTGTCATTAATATTTAATTAACATAAATGATTAATAAGAGCTGAATTCTATTCTCACTGTTAGGTGTTTTTATAACCTGAGGTTTCAATATTCTCTGTGTAAGTATAATTCAGTAGTTGCTAGTTCTGCTATTATTTAAATAGTCAATAAGCTTATCTACAGAAATTGGTATCCTAAGTTTATTTTCTTATGACAATATATTTTTATAATATTATATTTTGTGTAATACAGTCTCATACGTTTCAACAAGTTCAATTACGTTTCATTATTATAAATATTTTACATTTCAAAAATATATGGTATATAAATAAAAATTAAAATTCGAGTCAATCCAAACTTCATTATAAATAAAAATTATAATTCATTCTAATAAAAAAAATATATTAATTTTTTTAATAAGTTTTTTAATTTTATTGATTTTGAATTGATTTAATAATTATAATTTGTTCTCTATTTTTCTTTATAATTTGTATTTAGTTCAACGAGATGTGATGTTACAGATTTTCGGAATGCTGGAAATGGCATATACGTCATATTTTTATAACGTATATATACTATTTTACAGATTATATTTTATCTTCATAGCGATATAGTAAATTAGAACTACGTTTTTTAAAATACAAGTTTAAGGTGTATTATTATTTAACAATGGCACTAAAAACAGCGCTATGCTTGTTAGCTGAAGATGCGGAGGAAATGGAAGCAGTTGTAACAGTTGATATATTACGACGTGCGAAGGTAAATGGTAAAACAATGCTTAACCTTATCGGTTTCATTATTAATATAAATACAATGTTTATATATACTTATTATTAAATACTTCTGCTACAATTAAGTTTCATTTCCAAATGCATATTTCATTTTTATTTTATAAGTAATAAATTTATACATTTTAACATTTTGTTAATATTAAATAAAAAATTTAATGGTTCTAACATTTAATATCCAATATTTATGTTAAGGTGGCAGTAACTATTGCAAGTATAACTGACAAAGAATGTGTAAAATGCAGTCGAGATATAAAAATTTGTACAGATACAAATATTGAAGATATTAAGGATCAAAAATTTGATGCTGTAATACTACCAGGTGGTGCAGGCTGGAAAAATTTAGCTGCAGTAAACAAATACTCTGGATCTTTATTAAAATAATTTATGATTTCAATAAAAAAATGTTTCTTTTAGTCTTCTAGAGTTGGTGACATATTGAAAATACATGAATCAGAAAATAGAATTATAGCTGCTATATGTGCTGCTCCTAATGTTTTAAGAATACATGGAATAGCAAAAGGAAAACAAATTACTTCACATCCGTCAGTAAAATATAATCTGAAAGATTATTATAATTATAATGACAGTGAAGTAGTCGTTATTGATGGTAAAGCTAATCATCAATTTTGACAAAAAAGTTATTCTTTTTTTGTTGATTTATATTAATTTATTTGTAGATAATATAATAACAAGTATGGGTCCTGCATTTTCATCTGAATTTGGATTAGCAATTGTAGAAAAATTAATTGGTAAAGATGCAGCATATACGGCAGCCACTGATTTGCTATTAAAAAATTATAAATAATTGTTTTAAATAAATTATATCTAATTTAATGAATTTTAGTTTATAAGTTAAAAGTTTTAAAATATAATTAATTCTTGCAAATAAAATTTTTAAAAAATAAATACAAAATTACAAAGATATTGTTTAATTTATCTATAAAAATATTTACATGAAACATTTTTGTATTTAGCATTTTAAGTAATAAAATTAAATTTTATATATCATTTCGTTGGTTTCAACTGTATGTTACGTAACAAACATAAGTCTCTGGCAATAGCTTTGCGACCCATTATAGTTTGAATATCATATAATCTAAGGAGCAAGTCTGTTGTAAAAAATTCTGGTAACGCTTTCAGCAAATTAGGTACCTACAATATTAATATGAAATATATAAAAAGACTGTAAATATTAATTTTGTTTAAATTGTTGAATATTTAAAATTTTTAAATTTAAACAAGTGAGTTTAATAGATTGTCATTACTTATGTTAAATTTTCTTAAATTTTAATTGAATAAGTTTGATAGATTAATAAGATATTATTTATTAAAGGGTAAAGTAAATATTTTGTAGTACATTACCAATGATTGAGGCATTTTTTGAAGAATAATACGTGCTCTATCTTTTCCACATTGAACTGTTAACTGTAAAAATTGTAATATGAAGTGAGTATGCTGAGAAACTTCACCATTTCTGCCAGCCAAAAAATTAAAATTTGTAAATAATCCATTTAATGTAGTAAGCAAAGGTTCTCGAAGAACAATACATTTCTGTCCATTTATCATTCCTTGAATTTGAGCTGGATTTGAACTAAATATTGGATTTGAATTGGTAGCTTCATTTAGTCGTAAAATTTTGGTTGCCGGCATTCCAATATCCATGTCTTCAGTATCTATATCTTTTCGTATACGTTTACGATTATTTACTTGCTGTGGATTATTATTATTATTATATTCTAAAGTTGAAAAGATGCAATACACACAAAGTTTTGCAAGAGCTGATGACTGTGGTTCAACTAACTTTTTCCCTCTACAATGTACATTAGGTAATTATTATTTTTATATAATTATTTTTCAAATATGATATATACTTACTGTAATGAATTGTATAAATATTGTGGTAATACATGATTTATTAAATCTAATGTACAATTTTCAATATCAAGATGTAAAATTGCAAAAATTAAATCTAAAGAACGATCAAGCTCTTCTTGATACTGAATTTTTAACAACTCTTTAACTAAATTTGAAACAAACCATAAGGGACCTCCAGTTTTTAATAAAGATTCTAAAGATTGTGTGGCTTGTATATTTATCCAACCACGTTGATAAATTCCTTGCCAAATTTGTTGCAGTTGTTCCAGAATTGGAAATTTTGATATTATACTGTAATATATTACTTGTATAATAAAAGAATAAAAAGATATTGGAATAAGTAGTGAAAAAATTTAATTTACCTGTGAGATACAGATAACACTTTTGTTTTTGATTGAGTTGGTGGATGAATTTCATACTGCATTTTACGAATTATTTGAAACATTAAACTCGATCTAACATATAAAGTTATTTATGCAAAAATAAGTCAATTAAAATTTTCATAAATTGCGATTTAATAATTTATTTTTAATGTTGACCTATATAATTAATAAATTATATAGGAGTTATATTTAAGAGATTAGGTAATTATAAAATTAATTTTGTTTTTACATTGCTTGAGATTAATTATAATTGAACTAAATGACATTTGATATTTGCAGTATTTTTTAAATTAATTTAATAACATAACAAGTGCAGTAAGGTATAAATTTTTTCCATTATAAATAAAAATTTCTATTAGATAAACTGATAATAACCTAAATTGATTTTAAATAACCTAAAGAAGCTTGAAATTATATAAATATGTTATTACTCTATTCTAATATGTTATTAGTCTACTATAGTAGAAATTTGAATTTTTTAGAGATCAATTACAAATTTTTTTGTCAATTCGTTATATAAACACATAAAATAAAATTTACAAATAATTTATATTTTTAAATTAAAGGACTTTAATGCCCAACATTATGTAATTCATGCATATATTTTTTACAATTATTCAAATATGTGCATGGTTAATAAATTAAAAATATATAAAAAATATAAATTTGTATTCGTATTTGCTTTTGTTTATTTCAAATTAATATGATTAATAATTAATATGATAAAATAAAATAAAATAAAATATGATAAATTAATATGATAAAATAATTTATTTACCTTATTAATTTATATTATCGTAATTAATTATTGATTTATTGATTGAAAAATTTGTATAAGATGTTAAACCTTTATCTTTGTTTTATATATTTGTTTAAACTTAATTATAAATAGATACATATTAATATATACTCAAATTTTTTTTTAAATATGTATATTATTGATGATAAAATATACCAAATATAATAATAGCAACATTCTAATTTACATTTAAATAGAAATTATTATTAATATTATTAAAGGGGTATAATTTATATGTATTATTGCTATTTTCTGTAAAGTGACTATACACATACAGTAATATGCTTGTGCAAAAATGAAGATCTAATAAGTATTCAATTTTATTTACCTTTCTTTAAAATTATCCTGCATCTCATCACTGGCTATTGGAGTCAGAAATTGTTGTACCATATTCATAGGTTTGAGTAGTGCATCTTGATGAGTTATGCTCATATAAGTGCAGAGCCAAGCCGCTGCGCAAACTGGTAAGCAGCAAGAGAAGGACCTGAGCCCATTTAGTGATCTTTTAACATCTGCAGCGCTTAATGCCCCACTCTCCCAGGCATAAAGAAGCTCCTTGGCGACACCCATTGCTGATTGACAGGCTACATGCCACTTGGTATTACTCGATTTCAGGTCTGGATCGACTGAATTTGTTTGCGCCAAAAGTAAATCAACTTTCGTTGAATCAATGTTTTGAAGCATCTTATACGGAGATTTTGGCTTATCCTTCAGGGGCATACATTCACGCATCCACTGTTCAAAAAATGAATCGCCACCTTCCTCCAATACCACCTGATATTAATTATAATATAACATAGTTTATTCTTTAAATTTATTTTGTAAGCAAAATATAATTCTATTTTTAATTTATTCTCTTTCCTATCTCCATTAGTTTAGATTAACTATTTTTAATTATGAATTCGTGAAAATTAATTTTAATACAACTATCACCGATGAATATAAATAAATTTTGTAATCACAAAATCGAAATAATACATACAAAACTATATCATTTACCTTGAGAATCAAAATGAAATAATTAAAAATATAAAAGTGAAATGTATGGTATAATATAGCAATACTTACATCAGGACCATAAGTTTGAACTATAGAACATAGCATTAAAAATGAAATTTCAAATAATAGAGCACGAGTTGTGGTTTTTCCAGGTACTTCATTAATTTGTTTACTACATTCATTACATTTAATTAACCTAGAAACAAAAATTTTCATTTTTCCTTCTACAGTTGCCACTGATAACATTAATTCAAAACTATTTCCAGTCAATACTTGACAAAGCATACTCAATAAAGCATCTTGGATTTTTGTATATTCAGCATTAAGAGTTTTTAAAAATCCTGCTAAAGTTGGTTCTGCTCGTATTATTACAGTGCGAATTGATGAACTGATATTGAGTGAATCAAATTTTTGTAAAGTTGTTAGTAAACCATCTCTAAACACAGATATTTTATTTTCAATAGATATAAATGATAATAACAAAGATTACTTAAAAATATATATATTCTACCTTCTACTACTTATATGCTTAGCTTGTTTTTCTGTAACCAAGTTTACTTTATGTAATTCATTTAATAAGAACTCAATACTATTTCCAGCACATATAATGTCCATTTTATCTAAAAGTGGTGTATATCTAAGTAGCAACTCAAAAGCATCAATCACATCTTGAGAATATTCAAAACTCTCGTTTTCTCCTAAATAAATTAAATGAATAAATGTGCTTCCAATAAAATAAAAAAAAAAACAGATATATTATTAATAAAACAAATTTTTAACATACTTGCATGGAGATCCTTCAAAATTTGAGGCAATTTCAAAACTGTAAATCCTCCCCAATGTGATTCTTTGAAAGTTCCTGTGACATCGTGTAAACACATCATACATGCACGAATGACTTCACAGTATAGTCTTGCATTAGAATAGTTCTTTAATCTTTGAATCAAATGTAACTGATTTATGTAAGTAGATGTTTCTGTGCTAGGGTTAACCAAATTTTGAACTGCTAATAAAGGTTGTAAACAATAAGTGATAGGTTCTGCATCAACTTTCACAAATTTTGAAACTATATTATCTATTTCTAAATTACAAAGTTTTTTAAGAGAATTTTCTATTGGTATCAAACATTTAATATTACTTTTTTGTTGTTCCTTTTCTATTTCTTGACATTTTTTTACAATATCTATATATAAATCTGTTAAATATAAAAGTTTAATTTTTGATATCTTAATTTGAATGAATAATAATAATAATAATGAATTTATTTTAATATTATTAAACAACATAATTAAACTTGTTTTAATGAACTTTAAATATATTGTATAGATTCTTATTTAAAGTTAAATAATTGTTTTGTTACACATATTTTATTAAATAAAAATAATGGAAATATTAGTCTTTTTACCTTTATTGTCATGCTTAGCAGAGTATAACATAGCACAAATAAAATCTGAAGCTAACAGCTCTTTTAATAAGTGTGCTGGCTTATTCATAAGTTCAAAAGGTTGTGGAGTTAAAGGGCTGCCCTGAGGTGCTTTGGTTATAGCATAATTATAGCATTGTAATAACCAATATACAATTGAAAGACTTGCCGCTGCTAAAAGATCTTCTTCTGGTTTACCACGACAAGTTATGCCAACATATATCATTGATAAAAATTCTAATAAACTGACAATGCAGTGTGGCTTGTGAAAAGCATCATATTTGCTTATCCTTTGAAGTACAGCTGCATATGATACTAGCTAAAAATTATACACGAATAGCTATCTTATATATTCTAAATTCATTTCATTCAAAATTAAAATGCAATATTATATAAACATACTTGAGAACAAAGTGAATGTTTAAGATATGAAAGTACTAATTCATTAGGTCCTGGACCAACTAAGGCTTGCTGCAATATGCAGTCAGCTAAATTATGTACATCGCCACTTACTCCTCTAGGTAAAATCTGAAATATTATTTTATTGATTAAAATTCACTTTTATATATATTACATTCAATCTATTCACACTTACAGTCTTAATATTAATTCCCCATTGAAGATCGCTCCATCTTTCTCGCCAAGCTCTAAGTAACAGTGCTTTCAAACTACTGGTTTTACTCGTTACTTTACTTTCCATTGCTTCTGTAATCAGATTGCACACAATGATAATTAATAAACCCAAATAATTTTATTTACGCCATGTGTAATATGTATATGTACGTCGAACTGCTTTTGTTACTTATGTATGAAATCTTGAAACCCTAACCCATACTGGGATTTTTGAAGCTTCAAGCAGTCATTAATTAGATTATACTGAATACGGATTTGAGACATGCGCAAGAAAATATTCCTGTATTCATGCACTGTCTTTTTTTAATATAAGTAGAAGGGGTTAATTTATATTAGCTATTTTTTTATGTACATTGTAAATATGAAAAACACAACATTTATCAGTTTTAAATATTTATGTATATTAACTGATTAAAAAGACTTTCGTCTTTTAAAATAAAATACTGTAAACAAATATATTAAGTAAATACAAATATTTAACTATTATATAAACTATTATCTAAAAATTATAATATAATATATAATATAAAAATTTAACTATTACATTAAAATTTTGATCATTTTTGTTATTTTTTAAAAGAAATCGAGAAATAAAGCTATGAGGGATTTAGCGGCTCATTATGATTAAATAAAAAAATTAAGGGTATAGATTTACGAATAAAATTGCAAATCTATTCATTTAAATTGTAATTCTGAATTCATAGATGAGGTTTAAAAATTAATTATAAACATATCTTGCAATAACCGCATATAAATGAAAAATGAATTATTTTTAATTACAATTTTTAAATAAATTCTGTACTATTTTATAATCGATTAAAAACGAACACAAATTATTTATGTCGTAAATAAATAAGTAAAAAAAATGAGAAATGAAAATTAAACTCTTACATAAAAAATTAAGATTTCTAAATAGAAATCTGGTTAAATATTGTATAATATAATTCACTAAAATTCGATTAATTATAAGATTTTTAATGTGAATTATATTACAAGCATTTTAATATTCACAACGCTAATTTAAAATAATTTTTTTTATTTCAATTATAAATTTTCATTGTAATATTATAATAAAAATATATATATATAAACATAAGTAAAGTGATATTAAAATTTATAACATTGAAAAAGGCAATCTTTATTTTATTTATTACGAAGTCATGTAAATAATTTATATTTTTAATATTATTACATGTGTAATAATATTCATTATTCTTGTTCTTAATATAATAGTGTAAATTTGTCGTAAGAAATAATATTAACAGCAATTTTCACACACATTAGTATTTATAAATTAAATAATCGTAGCCTATTATAATAATAAATTTTTTTTAATTTAATATTTGACAAATTTATTTTAGTTAACTGATATTTGACGGCTCGACCTTATCAGTTTTCTTAAATATTTTTCTACTATTTTTTAAGATTTCTTTGAATTCTTATAAAATTTGATATTGGCACTTTAAAATACATTATTTTATTTTATTTATTATTTGTTCTTTTTAAATTGATTTTTTATATTTTATTTTTTTTGTAGCCTTTTTCTAAGGGTCTTTCAATTTTTATTTTTCTGTTACATTTATCTGTACATATTTTTTTATGCATTGAGTAAATGTTGAATTATATTAGAAGTATTTTTCTATGAAGAAATTTTCTCTACAAATCTTCTCACCTTGTGTTTCTATGTTCACCCTATCAAATTTGTTATATATTATATAAAAATAGATTTTTTTATTGAAATTTTGATTCACCTTATTAAACTGTTACTTACATCATCTATCTTTACGAGATTCATATTTTTATACTTAAAACTAATTTTTTTAGCGCTATTACCGTTTATTCTTTATTTATATACAAATCTTTCGCATAATTTTGATCATGGATAATGAAACATTTAAAAATAAAGTTTTATAAAATATGTTATTGATATTTTAGTTTATTTAAGTAACGTTGCTTATCATTTATTTCCTCATACATTTGCTTTTATAAAACCTTTCATAATGGACATATTTTTTCCTTGAGGATCATGGCTTATGTTTCATATGTTTACATACTTTCACGCTGAGCGTATCAATATATCGCTTTTTGTATTATATTTTTCTGTAAATATTTCCTGTTAATATTTATATAAAAACAAAATAAATTTTCATTAGAACGATTATTTATTAAAATAGTAATTAATAAATGAAATATAATTATTTTTATTATTTTTATTATTTAAATATTAATTTAATTTAAATTAATAGAATTGCTTGATTTATTATATTAGAAAATTATCTATATGATTAATTTCATTTTAACATAACTTATTCAAATAATAACTTATAATTGATGTATCCGACATTAAATTTTATTGATTTTATTTAAACGAAGAGTGTCAATTTTTGTAATAATACAAATATAGATTTTCACATTTATAAGGAGTTACTGTTTTAAAAATTGAAATTTGTTTTTTTATAATTTGGCGCTTTTACTTTGTTATGGATAGAATTTTAGATTTGGACTGTTATGTGTTACATCAGAATGGGACAATGATAAAAGGTTCACACAGCGTTTTCATAAATTTTATTTTTTAAATAATGGCTTTAAATAGATTATTAACATGTTTTCGTTCGCTTAATATATTTGAAGCAGGTATGATTAAAATTTTGTGACCACATTTTATATAATTATAAAATTAATTATTTTAGAAATAGATAAATAAGTATTTAATAATTTAATATATTTCAGAAGTTAATAACCGTATATATTTTTCAACACAGCGAATAAACGTATCGAAAAATCTTTCTTTAATTTTATCACAAGAAAAAATTTTTCCAAATTTGGTTCGACAACATATTGTATTAAAACAGAAATGTATTAATCTTCAATTTAGTAATCAAATTAATCGATTAACTAAAAATAAAATTGTCGAATGTCCAACACAATCAAAATTTGTAATTGAAGATCCAATAAAACAAAATATCGTAGAAGTAGATATTGTACCTAATAAAATTATTGAAATACCAAAAAAAATTAATATTGAAAAACAAGCTGTAAGATTAATAGTAATCAGGCGAAAAAAAATTAAAAAGCATAAAAGGAAAAAATTTCTCAAAAAAATGCGAGCTATAATAGAAAAACAAGAGGTAAGAAAAAAGCAATTAAAAAAAAAAATATTTGAGGCAGAACTGAAGGTGATGACATTAAAAGCTGTAAAATTTAGTGCAAAAAAATATGTTGAACAACGTATTGAATTATTAAAAAGAACTAGATTACCAAATAAATATAGGGGAGAATATTTACCTGAGGAAATGATATTAAAATTTATCAAAGAAAAGGAAAGACAGAAAAGATATAAACAAAGATTACATAATTATAGATTAAAACTTGAATGATTTCATATAATATATGTTATGTAAATAAATTTGTCAATTTGATAATAAATATATTTCAAAATGTAAAACTAATATATTTTATTGAAATTAAACTATAATCTTAAAATAAATTATTTTAAATCTTTAATAATTTATTACATTTATTATTTTTTACAAAAATATATAACTTACATTTTATGCTTATTAATTACAATACTTAACATTTGTAAAATTTCATATAATTTTTATTGTAATATTTTATATGTATATTTATATAAGATATATAAATATAAAATTAGTCATATTCATATTTTTAAAAAATATAAATGAAAAATAGTTATAATAAATATTTAATGATTGTAAAATTAAATATTTTTTAAAAAATAAATTCTAAATTATCTTCACTATGGTTATTATATTTTATATTTTCAATGATTACTTATTGGTTTAAGGAATATTAATTTTAATTTTTTTGAAATGTATATATTTGATTGGCTGTGAAAACTCATAATATTAATAAATATTAATTACATTTTATTGGAATTTTGAAGTTAACACCTTTTAAGGTGACATTTGAGAAACTACTTAATATTATTTCATATATATTTTAAAAGAATTCAAATTAAAAATATATTTAATGCTTACAGTTTTCTATTTATATATAAAATTACAAATTTATTTTTGTAGTTTAGAATATTGATGCTTTGTATATTATATTCTTTTAATTTAATAAACAATTAATTTTTATGGCATTAATTATTGTGAAATTCGTATTAAAAATTATTTAAAAACATTATAATATTACATAAATCTATAACTATGGAAGCACTTGGCCCTTTCTCACTTGCAGAAAATTTGGTTTAATATTTATTTTTCCAGTTTTTAAATCATTGTTTCTTCCTGAAAAAAAATCTTCTATTTCCTGGAGTGATTTATTTTTAGTTTCTGGCAAATATATGTAGAAATAAATAGTGCCAATCAATGAAATGCATCCATAAAGAAGAAATGTTCCATGTTGTGTAATTAATGTTGCTAGTAATGGGTATGTTTTGACTACTGAAAAGACAAAACTATGTGCAAACATTGTTGTTAATCCACCAATTATACCACGAATTTGTACTGGGTAAATTTCGCCAATCATTATCCAGGGAATAACTAAAAATCCTAGTGTGCATGCAATAGAATAACCTGTAATACAAAGAATTGGAATCCATGAGTAATTAACTAAATATTCTTTTAACCATATATATATTCCAAGTCCAATCATAGTTATTCCACAACCAATAGATGAAATTAAAGTCATTGGTCTTCTTCCATATCTTCGACAAGCAATACAAGCAGCTATCGTTGAAATTAATCTTATAACACCAAAGAAAACTGTTACAAAATATTTGTTTAATTGAATTCCAGATATTGCAACAATATCCACTGCATAAAATGTAACAGCATTTGTTCCAGTCCATTGATAAATTAGAAAATAAAGGAATAGTAATAAGAATGGTTTTAATGCATTTGGTTGAACTAGTGCAACTACTATTTCATAAAAACCAGTAAGTTTCTTAAGATTGTTTTTATTAGAAAAATTTATCAATGTGTTCATTTCCTCATTTAGGTCATACGAAGTACTTCGAAATTTCTTTAACGATTCTCTTGCTTCTTCAGGTTTATTAATAGAAATTAAATATGAAGGTGTTTCAGGAAATAAGAACATGAGAACTAATGCAGTTGCAGGTATAATAGCACTAATGCTTGCACATACATTCCATGAGATTATGGCACCTAATGCATACTCGATAAGAACTCCTGTACTGACTCCTACACTGGCTATAGCAGTTAACATACCTCGAAGATGTGGTTGAGTTACTTCACTAGTATATACTCTAGCTGGTGCGCCTACCATTCCAGATCCAAGTCCTGTAAAAAATCTTCCAGCATAAATCATATGAACATCTGATGCATAGAATATCAGTAACCAACCAAGTAAAGCAGGTACTTCTGTGACAATCAAAGATAGTTTTCTTCCAAGCATATCCATCATATAGCCAGAGAAAAAACAGCCAATAGGTGTGCCAATAGCTGAGAAGCTTGCTAGAAATTGATAGAAGTATTTACAAAAATTGTTTTCATATAGATAACTAATTAAGCCAATCTAAACCTTTAAAATTATTTAAAGATGTTTAATTGAAATATTATTATATTTAAAATATATTCATACCTATCCAAGATGCTTCATTTAAATTTATATTTATAGTTCCATTTCCATCTTTCAATTGCGGAAGAGCTATTGCAGGAAAGCCAAAGGTCATACCAGTATTAATAGTTCCTAATTGAGCAACGAAAGCAGCTAAAATTTGCCTGTACGGACTACCTTGTATTTTTTTCATTTTTTTTTCTTGATTTTTATTAGTAATATTTGTGATAGATTGTGTTCCTGCATTGTATTTTTGATGTACAAGAGCAGCTTTTTTAGCACCAAGTATTATTGAATTTTGTCTAAACAAGGTACAATGGATTAGTAGAGTCATGATGCTAATAGTTTAAAATTAAAATAAATTAATAAAAATAAAGGTGGAGTTAACAAAAATTAACAATTATAAAATATTGAATAAATTATTGTATTACACACACTTATATTTTTATAAAAGTATTTCTGACAATTTAATATTTTGTGAAGTAATTAATTTTGAATGAAGAATGTATATAAAGTTTAAAAACTTTTTTATGTAGACATAAATGTATTTTGACACATTACACTGTCAAATTTATATTTATACATTTAATTATTTTGAAAAAAAAATTATAATCATAGGTAAAACTTTTTTTTATAATTTTAGTATAATATAATATTTTCATACGATTCATTGAATTTTTTTGCTTATAATAATTAGCTGATAATTTCAGAATTATGCAATGCCATTAGTTCATAATTAAATGTTTAGAGATATCTTGAACAAAAATGTAATAATGATTAGTAATTAATTCACAACTATAACTAATTTAATGTACAAAAATTATGATAAATTTTTAAAGACATATATTTGCATCGTATTTAATCTAAGAATTTTATAATTAAAATTTAAATATATAATTGTAAAATAAAAGAAAGAAAAATATATACAATTTTATAATATTCCAAAGTATTAATTATTTAATTATTATAAATATATATTCATTATTAATGCAAATGATCAATATATTATGAAAATTATTTTCCAAATATTATAAATATTTTTATTATTGAATATTGCATTAATAATTAGAAATTATATTTTTATTAATTATGAATATAGTATAATAATGTTTTCTACAGATAATGAACTGTATTAAAAAATAATAGTATAAATAAGTAAATATAAATATTTTTAAATTGTTTAATATAATATATTTAAATTTGTTTAAATATAACATTTTAATATTTTATTAGTATAACATTTGTTTGTAACTATTTTTTAATTATTCTATTTTTATAATTTGTTGATATTATTTTATTTTAATATTATAATTAATCATAATAAATTTTATTAAATGGATACATTTGTTCTAAGCGACATCTTTATAATTGTTACAGTGATGATATATACAATTTTCATAAAGAAAATTCATTATGAATATATGAATTTCGAGTATTTTGTATGTAAGTATATAATTATCGATATAATTAATTAATTACGATTGTACAGGATCAGAATTCAAGTAAAACTTTATAAATATTACAATTTGAAAAGCTAGTTTAATTTTTTTGTAATTAAATTAATATTAAAATACTTGATACATCATGAATTAATTTGATTTCAATAGCAACATGTAAAAAGTAGTTCTAAATTTAGGATTTTCAATACCAAGAGGTAATTCGAATCACATTAAAATAAAATTTTGGTACTGAAATGTGTTATATACTTATACTTTTTAAACATTCAGCCAAAGTTTTATATGTGATTTAATAGCTACAAATTTTTGAGTTTGGACTTAAATTATATTTCCAATTTTGTTGAATTATAATATGTATATGAGATAATTATCAAAAAATAAATTAGCATAGAATAAATAAAAATGGTATTAAATAATAGATAAACTTATATATATTGGAAAAAATTATTACAGATTGATATTCGTTTTAAGTAAAAAATTACTATGATTTTGATATTATTTTAATAACTATTGTAAATTTAATATGATTTAAAATTATATATTAGTGTTTTTATTTATAAGCACATATAAGTAATTAAAAAACTTTTTTATCAGTGCAGTTTATTTGATTTATAATTAAGCTGTTATCTAAACAATTTTTTTTAATGAACTATTATTTAATAATTATTATTTACATAAAATAAGAATAAATCAATTTTCCAATTAAATAAAATTATATTCTTATGTTAATATTATAATGAAAGTTTCAAAACTATTTTCTACACATATATTGATACATTCTATATATCCAAATAATATATTATATATACAGATACATTATTTAAATACTTTATTATACATTAGTTTAATATTTAAGAAATTTGTTTATATAACATTCTTAATTTTCAGTTACATTGTAATAAGATTTAAGATCGACTTAATTATATCACGAGCGACAAATAGTTTTTACATTATCTTCATTAAATATTGTAATAACAATATTAATGATATGGTTTTGTTTATTAATTTAGTATTTTGTAAAATTAATAACTGTATTATTAAAAATTCATAAATAATAAAAACCGATCTACGTAACATTTTCAAAATATTTTTAAAGCTAAAGTTTTGTTTATGTAATTATTAGAATGATATTTTTTGGAAAATGTTGTACATTGATTAGTAGAGCAGTATAATTTATAAAAATTTTTAAGAAAATTATATTAATTTTTTCATTACTTTCAATTAAATTTATTTACTGGATATAACTATAACTGGAAACTATTATATAAATATTATTATTATTGAATTGCTCATTTTTATAAAAAAAGTTAACAATTTATCTCGAAATTTTTATTTTTTCATTAATATAATCATTTATAATTATGATAATCATATACAATATTCAATATATATGTAATTGTAATGTAATTTGGTAAAAAATAAAAATGATATTGATATGAAAAAGAAATGATTATTTTCAAAAACTAATTAATTTTTAAAAATGGCAATCATTCAAATGCAACTTCGAAAAATTTAGATGACTCCAAATATTTTGTTAAAACTGTTATTAATAATACTCGTCGTAAAATGCGAATTTACTGTTCGCTTATTGTTGCGAATAATTCTAGTATCTTATATAAAAATATAAATTATTTGCGTCACATAAAATACATATTCATTTAAAAGGCTATAAAAAAGGTATAATACTGATTTATAAATATAAAAGTTTAATTATTATTTTAATAATTTGAATGAATTTTTTAAACTTAATATACATATAGATATGGTAAAAATAGAAAATTCAAAAATAATTTTTGCTTTCTGCAAGTTTAAAATACCTAACTTTTTGAAATTGTCCATTGTAAAGTGATTTATATTTTTGTGTTTTATTCGGACAGTTTATTACTATTTTCACTGGTAATTGATAATTTAACAACCTTAGAAATAAATATAATTCAGTATAGAAGTAATCAAGATATAGTTTATCGAGATTCATTAGAATAAATTATGCATACTTAAATTTATTTATATTTATTAAAATAATATTTTATAATGAATATTTATCACCTATTTCTTTTGCGACAAATAATAAATTTAATCAAATACAGTGATTTGTAAAATAATAAAATATCATTTAAAATAAAATTGTAATAGAAACACAACTGAAAATAAAAATTAATAAATCAAAATAGATTATATTAATTTAAATCTGTACTTAAAATTTATGAAGATTTATTAATAATACAAAATATTCAATATGATTGAAAACGGCATTAATAAGAGCGCTCATTTGATAGTATAGGTCCAATGCGTATTATTGGCAATAACTAGCCGTGTTTGAAATTATTGCACAATAAAATTTGAATCAATATATTCTTTCGTAAAGAGTTATCCCTATGGAAGGATAAAGCGTCTGTACTCACTCGGCCATGGTTACGTAGCGATGTTAATTGTGCGTTTTACAGCATAAATAAGTAAGGACAAATCACAGATTAAGAATCACAAATGGCCTATAGTGAAAAAGTGGTAAGTTCGTATCAGCAGTATTCTCGGAAGTTATATAGCACGTACTGAGTCGTAAAACGAAGACGAAGAGAAACGAAATCTCAAATATACTCGCGAATCTTAAATTAATGAGAGCGATGAGTGCGAGCGCGACATGTTCTCAGGAATAAGTCTAATTCATGCGTATAGTAATCCTTAATATCGGAAATCTTATGTCCCTGATCATTCTATTCGTGATGTCGGAACCTTTGCGAAGTCTGAGGTTAAAAATCGCGGGTGTGGTTTATTGACGGTCAGGCCTAATTTATATAGTCTTTTTCAATACGTCATTGAAGCAGCTTAGCTATTATCTTGTATATGCGTTATCCAGCTATGACAAGTGGCGCTCAGTACGTTATGTGTGAGTACAGGTCGCTCGACCAGCGGCCAAACTTTTTCTGCCCCGTATATGCGAGCTGTTCTTTTGATGAACTAGAGTAGGGGATATTGGTTTGTGCGTGTGCTTTTTGTTACCGATGTAATATCCTCTAATTAATATCACCTCCGAATCTGCACTAGCTAAGAGTTCCACTGTTACAGAGATGGTGCTATTTATCACATTTCCGCTTTTATAAATGGGTTGAATACTTGATATTATTGTCTTTTTGTAAGATATTCGACAAGTTTCTTATTAATTCTGACTGATGTCTATCATATCTCTGAGAACATATTTATACCTTTTCTCATTATCTTTACTCAATTTTAAATGGGCTTGCAAGTACTTAGTGAAAACGACTACATCCGACATTTCACTTCATTGCATTCTCTATTTTGAGGCTATTATCTTAAAGACCTTGTTTATTTAAACATAATCTGTTGAACCTCATAATTTTTAAAATGCAGTCTTTGATAACGTTATTAAAGAACGTTAAAAAAAATTAATAAATAAGCTTACTAGTGAAAATGTATAGATATTATTAAACTTATATTATTAAATGTATTATTATATTATTAAATGTATTATATTATTAATTTTCATTAAACACAGTAAAATACAAGCAATAATTAATATAGCATTATAAATTTGTCAAAGTAAATGTAAAAAATTAAATTTTGTATTTCACAGTTTAAACTTACCTTAATAATTATTAATTATAAAATAAAAACTAATACAATAACTTCAACAAATCATTCTGAAATTGACTTTTAATAAATTATGAGTTTTATAGAGAAATATTGATAATTCTATAAATATATATTGTAGTATACTAGTGCATTCTCGTTACTATTAAAAAGAACTTATTATTCTTTATATTTCTAATATTCTGATAATTCTTATTAAGAATAATTAAAATTTTTATTAGTGACTTTTTATTAGTTTATTACTTTTTATTAGTTTTATTAGTAAATTTTTATAGTTGACTCAATCAAAATATAAATTATACTGAATATCTTAAATATGATTTCTGTATATTTTGCTTTACTTTTTTATCATGAATACTTATATTATTCACTTATACACTTCGAATGATAATATCAAATTTTGTATATTTTTCAATTTTTTTAATAAAATAGATATAATTATAATACAAGAATTTTTCAAATTATTAAAAAAATTTTAAATAATTGAAGGTAACCATAAGAATCAACAAAATTAAGATAAATAGTTTATTATTTATTTTTAATACTATAGAAAAATAAAAAATCAATTATAATTCGGAATCGGAAATAAAATTTAAAGGAAAATAAATAATACAACGATTAATGTTATTTTATAGAACCATTTTATTTATTTTAAATCGTGTGACTTTCATCATTAATAATTTAATAAAAATGAGTAATATTATTATGATATCATTGATATAATTAGAAAAAAAGTATTACTATCCAATCTTGTATTACACATAAATATTTTGGCATTATTAAAGATATTATTACTATTTAGCTAATTAATGATAATTGATAACTTTAACAATAATAATTATCGATTTTTATACACTAATATGTATTACATTGTAATATTGAGATTTATTCAAATTATTTAAAGCAGAATGTACGCATTACTGGGTAACAATTTCATTTTATATTTAAAAATTTGTAAATAAATAAATTTTGAAAATAAAAAATTGTATGTTATAGTTTTCAACGAATGAATTGAATAGTATTCAAATTAAAAAAATAAAAATAAAATAACTTCTCTCGGTGATAGTACAAATTTAAATGATGAAAGAGTTAGATTTTAGTATATGAATAGTTGTTCTTGGATTAAATACATTTAGTTTATCTAAAGTTTAATAAAATATATGAAAATATTTATATTTTTTACCAGATCAATAAACTTTATTGTTTATAAAAAAACTTATTAGATTTTTTATTTATGAGATATCGGATTTAAATTTATATTGTGATAGCTAAAATTAATCCAGTGAAAAAGATATTATATTTAACTAAAAAAAAGGCTGAATTTTAAATTCGGTGTATCTTTTATTTATACAAAACGAGATTTATATGTATTCTATGTGCATGAATATTGGAGTTTCGATTTAATTAAGGTCCGGTTAGAGAATAAGTAAAAAAGTACAAGTAAAGTTAACTACTTTTTATAGTCTTTTAAAATATTATTAGTATTATTTAATTACAAAACCATAGAAATATATTTTAAAATATATAATTATTTTTATTTCATGTTATTTATATCATGTTTTATCCACATATTTAAAATTTAAAATTTATTTTAGAAAATACGTATTTATGAAATATAGTATTAATAAAAATCAATATTTCACCAGAATTGTGAATAATGCATAATAAGTTTTATTACTTAAATTATAAATTTATTCGAATGATAAATAATATAAAATAAAATTCGTTTTTTAAGTACACACAAATATTTTCAGATATTCCAAGAATTTAAAAATTGAAATAATGTATTAAAAATATTTTTTGTATAAATTATTATTAGATATTGTTATTATTATCTTAGTCGCTAAAGCATAAGATTTCACATTATTTGAATTAAGGATTGTTAAAATATAACATTTACTTAAAGTATTATTGATATAATTTTATTAAGCAATTTTTTAATTGTGGACGTACATAGTTTACAAATTGTGTAGATAATAAAATCGAAAATAAAACCTAGAGGATTAAAGTTAGAATTAAAAATTTTAAACATAAATGTGTTATTATGAACATACAAAAAATTTAATATAAATTCATTATATTTCTTTAAAGTATATTGTCTATAAGATAAAATATTTTTAAAAAATAGAGTAATAAATTATGATAAATATGTTTTTTTACTTTATTTGTAGGTATATGCACATATCATATAATGTTATGTATAATTTAAAATTTATGATTAATTTAAAAAATGGATAAGTTTAGTAAAATTAAAATATGAATGTATATATTTAATATTTGATTGAATAAAATTTGAATATTTTCCAAAAAATGTAACAATTTTTACTAATTTTATGTTCTCAGTTTTTCATGTTCATTGTTAAGATATATAATAATTACTAATTTCTTAGCTAAAATTAAAACAGTGTGATACTAGTATTGACAGTGGAAACAAAATTCACGTAATTTAATGTATTATTTAGTTATATTTGAAATTTTAATTATTTAATAAATAATTTTTTGAGGATAAATAATAAATCGATGAATTGAGAATATATGTTTAATATTGTGTTAAGTATATACTGTTTAAATTAATTATTTATATAGTATAATTATTTCATAATATTTTTACCATGCAATCATTTATATAAGTATACAGTATCTCAATATCATTTTTACGATAATGAATCTCGATATGATTAGATATTAAATAAGTAAAAACAATACCGGTTGTCTCTGTTTCATTATCTTTTTTGAATAGTATTTTTATGACTGCATTATTTATATTTATATATTAGATGATTTGAAAGACTATTTCAACAGCATCTGAATCTTTTTATTTAACAATTTCCTTTAATTAAAAAATATTTATTTATGATATATAAAAAAAATAATGATGAATCCCAGGAAATACACTATGGAAAGGATTTGAAAGATGTTATGTACTTACTGGGTAGCCAGAGTATTAGAATTAAGCTCGGAAATATTGCAAAATGTTTTATAGTTCCTCGAACCTTGCATGTTGTTGATTGATGTCGTGTGTGACGTGTGATTGATTTAAATTTTTTGAGAGTCTGTAAGATTAAGTTATTTGCCTGCCCGTATCGGATCCGGTCAGAAGTATTTGCTATCAAATTCAAGTTATATACTCCGAGTTTAGTTTATATTTTTCATACCCAGTATCATATGTTGATTCTCATAATGAACATTCAGATTAAGTATTACGCGTTAATGACACTGCTGCTCTCTAGATTTCTCTGTTGGACTAGTTACAATGAAATAAGGTGATTAAATAACGTGCAAATTCCTATATATTTTTTTACAGTAGTGCTTCTAAATGTTATTACTTTTTTATTATAGGTTTGTTAGAACGTATATTCATTAATCTTGTCTAAGCTCACTCAACAATTTTATAAAAGGACAAAGAATGGTTGGCTTGTTTTCAAATTTAATTTTGCTTTTAATTGTTTTCAAGAATTATATTTTGAAATAAAATTAAAGCATTGAAATTTTGAAATTTTGAAACAATAAAATTTTAAAATATATTAATATTAAACAATTATCATATTACAATACTTTAATTAATTAAAATATTTATGCACTCAACTTCTTTTTTAATTATTAATTTTTATCTGATTTAAATGAAGTTTAAATCATTTTATATTAATTTATTATTTTATTAATATTATTTATATTAATAATTTTTTTATATAAATTTTAATATAAACAAAAAATCTTATTTTTCAAAGTCATTGTAAACTAAATTAAAAATGATTACTTTAATTGTTTTTGTAGTGGTTTTTAGTTGCTAATTCCTATTAAATTTACTTTCATATTATTGTATGAATCATGTAATTGTTATAATTTATACACAATTTAATGTGTTTAGAACATTATAGACATTAATTTAAAAAAATATATGACAAAAAATATACAAGAACTGATATTCCCATACAAACTATGAATTTAAAAATTAAGATTTGATCATACAAAAATGATATATTTAATTTAGTTGACATATAAATTTACACATATTTATATATAGATACATATATCAAGCAAATATTAATTTCTTTTCACGATATTCTAATTATATATCATAAGTATTTTATATCATAAGTAGTTATACTTTATATTTGTATAGATGATAATTTTGTTTCTTTTTTCAAAATTGTAAAAATTAAATTATATATTAATCCAGCCCTTTTGAGCCCTTTGAAACAGATAAATTGTTATGAATATATTACAATAACTGATAATATTTATTTGAATAAATGTTACAACTACTATTTTTATAAAATAACCTGTAATATTTTTATTACAAAATAATAATAAAATACAAAATAATAATAAAAAACATTTCTATATTATGAAAAATAATAAAACTAAAAAATTAGTAACATTTATAAATTTAAAGTGATTATATTAAAAACTGTAAATTAATGATTCCTTTAATATATTATTGACACAAATATTAGTTTGTAATTATTTTATAATTATTTCAAATATATTAGGACTATTTATAGAAATTATTAAAACGGACACGTATATTATATGTGAATACTATTAAAGCCTTTATGTCGTTATATTATATAAATATAAGAAAATTTATTTCTCTTTTCTGATTGGAATTTCAATAGTAGCGCTTTTTTACATGATTAGTAATTATAGATTTTATATTACATTTAATTGATGTCATATGTGAAATATAATTAGATTAATATAAAATGCAAATTAATGATTATTGTGATTATTATATATTACCAAATTGTATAATTATTAAACATTATTGTAGATTTAAATACATTTCAAAAATCAATAGAATTAAATTTTGAATACTTATATAGACATTGGAACTTTTTTTGACAGTTTTACTTTTAACATAGACACATTCAATAAAAATATGAAGAATAAACTTTTTTTTTTTAAATATTGCTTTTCATAAGTACTTGAATAATCGTATAATCGAGTTTCGATTTTATGATTTTATAACGAATCCACGTAATTATATGTTATTATTATTTGTATTATCTAGAAAATATAGAATTTTTCTAGTTTTAGAATATTTGAATACAATTATAATAAAGAACAATTTATGATTTACAATAATTCAATATAATAATTTCATTTATATTTGACAATAATCATTTGCTGATCATTTACGTATGTCTAAAAACTAAATATTTCAAAAACGAATAAAATACATCTGAATATAGATACCAGTGTGACTACATTGAATTAGCTAATATTTTATCTACCGTTACTTAAACAATGCCAAGATCATGGAGTCCTAGTTAGGAAACGAGGTCGTCAATCATATATTAATTGTCTATATTGTTGAAAAATAAAATAAAAATCAAATTGATATAATTTTTGACATCAGTTATATTTTTCAGTACTTCCAATGACCAATAAGTTTAGTTTATTGTATTTAATCATGTGTATTTATTTTCATATTGACTTAATTACAATAATTAATACTTGATGTAAATTGGGAGTTTCACCTTTAATAATTATTTTAATTATTAATAGTTTTAATTATTTATGATCAAATTTTTTAACTCTTTAACGGATGAAACAATAATTTCTAACTAATTATGATTATTAACGTATAATATATTAATAATGGTTCATTATGCTTAGGAAATATTTTAAAAATTATATTATTTTATATGATTTTAATGTTATTCAGTTTAATTAATTGTATTTCTTATTCGCGCATTATTGTTGTTTTCAAATTATAAATTTATTTATTTTAAATATAAACACATTAAAATATATTAAAAATACTGAATAGAATTAAATATCTTTAATTTGAATTTCAACATATTGGTACCTTAATTATAAAGTTAAAATTAGTTTATAGTTCAGATGAATTTAAAATATTTTTAAATTAGAACCTAATATTAACTAGGTATATACATATGACATACAATAAAAAAACTCTCAAGTTATTATAAAACGTAAGTAAAAATTTATGAAAGTGAGCATCATAAGAGAGTATAAAAAATAATATTTGTTATTACAGATAATACAAATTTTTATCGAGAAATTTTTTAATGATTATAATTATAACAAACAATTTCAATTATAGATCTATCATATATTTTAACTTATAATATTTAAATATTTATTTTAAATGGCATGAATAAACGAAATGTGGATAATGAGTATTAACGATTTAATTTGAATTACTTTGTCAAGACAAAATAAAGTATAAATATATTATGTTATTTGTCTATTCTGAAAAATGATCTGAATTTGAAAAAAATGATGTATATATAATTGTCTGGGATCAGACTAAAAATCTCCTTCTGATGGTGGGTGGAGGCTTGCTGGCAAGTGGAAGGGGCAATGCAATTATTCAATACTGCCTTTAATGTTTATAGTCTATCCTTTGATTAAATATAATAAATAATGAGTAGTTAATAATCTATGAATATCGAAATGAGTGTATGATAGAATGAATAGATCAGTGTTTCTTCATTATTGTTGGTGGCGATAAATTTGTACGTGTATTCTTGATAGCCTGGAGCGTGATTCTCCTTCTTCCTTTGGGTTGAGTAGTTGTAGTGGGAGACTCGTGGTGGTAGGGGCAGCAAGTTGGTGCCGTCTTAGCAGCCGGCGTGGGGTGAGCTGTAGTGTACGGAGTGGTGGGAGAACGTCTGTGTGACGTCACTGCTTGTGTCCGTGAGCTCAAATTTAGTGGTGGTATTGGTGCACGTTCGTGTGCTTGATGTGGGCGCAAACCGCGGAGTAGAGGTAAGATGTAAGAACGAGCGTCAGCGTTGCTTACATGTGTTGGCGGAACCGCTGTAGAGTCGGTCCTGTCGTAATGGGTGCTTGTTACTAGAAGGAAGAATCGCGGCACGTGCAGATCCTTAAATATTCTCGGACTGTTACTCGGTGGCTTTTACTATGCCGCTATTTTTCATGACGTCAATAGGGCATATCTTTGTCAGGTTCATTTATTATTACTTCTTGAAATTATAGTCGTATATCCAAGTTTTTCGGCTAGAAGCATTCTTCGAGTCCGTTGGCTAATGTTTACAAAACAATGTTTCGCGCGCTCACACTTCTCCCACTTTGTATTCCGCTCAAAAATACTGTAATCCGTAACAACAATATATTATAATATGTTATATTTTATAATAGAAATAGCATACATTGATCATATCATTCAAGTTCAGATTTTTATACGGGGATAGCATTGAAAACTTTAATCGTGAATTAGTCATTGAAATTTATATAAATATCGAAAAATGTATAAATATGTTAATGTCAAAATTATAAAATATAAAAAAGCCCGTATGTGAACTTAAATGTGTGTAAATTTAAATATATACATTTATATATATATTTTTCTGTTATTTCTGATATATTTATATTAATTATTATGAAGATTTAAAGAGTTTAATAGAACAATTTAGATTATTCACACAAATTTATTTTTATTACATTGCGGTAATAGAAATTGATTTTATTATATTTTTTCCTATATCTTTTCATATGGAAACAAAAAATTTTGCAGACGACTTATAATGTTTTATTGGTCTTGAGTGATTATAAAAAAATAAACGTTTCGTAGTTTTTAAATTTAAATAAAAAGAAATTTTATAATTAAAGAAATTTTTATTATAAATGCATAAAGAATAATTTAAACCAATATTATCTTATTGGGTTTGTGATAATGAGATAAAAATATAGATATTGACAATCGGTTAAAAAATAAATTTTATTTGGCAAATTCATGAGATTTAATGTTTAAGGATAACGAAGATTTTATATATAAAAAAAATATAGTATAATAAAATTGATAGATACTGTCTATTATTGTCATAGTTAGAAATTATCGATAATGTATATGTACAGTTATTTTCAGGATGATTATAAAAACATTTATTCTTTTTAATATAAATTTAGGAATGAAATAAAACAGTATAACAAATCCAAAATAGATGGCGGGCAAAAATTAAAAATTAAGTCATTTATTTTATTAAAATATAATTTTAGAAGTTTTTCTATAAAAAATAATATAAATAACATATATAACATAAGCTAAACATAAATAAACTACATAAAATAAAATAATAACATATATTCAATTTTTTTAAAACTATTGAATAAATTTTCAAATATTCCTTAAAAGTTATATATGATATATTTTTCAATTCGAGTAAAATTATGAATATACAAGTGGTAAAAATTATTTGAAAAACAGTTTTCTTTTTTATTTGTTAAAAATAAGATAATAATTGCACAGTTATATCCATATATCATTATTGCATAATTGTAATGAATATTATATAATCTTCATATTCTCATAATTGAACTATATATAATGACAAATGTTTACAAATAATATTGATTACTGCTCAATAATACATATATATTATTTTTTATCCTCTTTATGTTTCGTACATTTATCATTTATTTAATTGACGATACTTTACTTGGAAGATTTGAAATAAAACCAACTTATATGGTATATAATAAAAGAATGATAATTATATTTAGAAATGTATTTAATGATATATTGAAATTGATTTTGAAAATTGAAGATCTTTAAATTTTTTTCTGAATGTAAAATTATCAGATTATTGATTAGCAGTCACAATAATCCGATAACATAGTGTTGTATCAGGCTATACATCAGTTTAAATTATTTTAATAGGAAAATATTCTAGATAAGTTAATACGTACTTGACTGGTTTATTCCAACCTCATCCGATGAATGTGAAAAACTAGAGTAATGTGTATCTAGATTGATTTAAAATTATGCCATTTGTAAAGCTATACATTGCAATAATTTTATTATTTTTTTAATACTTTATTATCATATGCAAGCCGAATTTTAATTGCCTAAAATAATGCAATTCACTTTTTTCCTCGAATTAAGTTTTCATAATATTTACATTACTATTTTTAAATACTTGTAATATAATATTATTTAACAAAATGTATTTACTTAATTCTTATAATATATTTGTACACGATTCCACGTTACATTTTACAGTAAAAATATTATATTTTTAAATAATCAATTTTTAATAATATGTTTATGAAAGCATTTTGCAGATATTATTTGTAGTTTTTTTTATGTGAAATTTTTTTAACAACTTTAATATCGATGGTTTTTGATAAAAATAAAAAACTAATGATTTTAAAGAAAAAATTATAATTAATATAAATATATTATTGCATTAATTTTTTTAATATAAAGAAAACGTTAGTAAAAAATAATTTATATTTATAACAATATGTTTTTGTTAATACTATTTTTTGTTTCTTATATTCGCGATAATATATTTAAAGTGTGAGTAAATAAAATGTTATTTCATTATTTACAAAGGTGTAAATATGCTAATAAATATAATAAAAATATAATAAAGGAATAAATAGATGAAATATATTAATTTGTTATAATATTACATTATTTATTGGGCCTATCTTTTTAGAACCGTAAATGGTTTTTAATAAATACAATATTTTTAATTTATTGTTTAAAAAAATTTTTATATGTTTTTTAATTAATTATGAAGTTCAAATGTTTTTATTATCAGAAATAATAATTAGAATTCTATTTGCCTCATGTAATATACACACCTGAATTTTTATATTATTTATTCATACTTGATGAATTATCGATACTCTTACTATGCGTTAAATAAGAAAACTTTTAATAGATTATAAAATAATAAACTCAAGTCCGCGAATAAAATAAGTGAATTATTTTGAAGAATAGGATTTATTTAGATAATTAAATCTTTTTAAATTAAACTATTAAATAGTTTATTTAACAGATATCATTCATCAAAATAAAACAAGTGTTATTTTTAATTCATTATTAAACCAAATATAAAATAATTGTACATAGCAGTATATTTTCTGAATAAACAAGGTTGTATTGTAAGGAACAAGTAGATCAAGAAAAGACTACCCATTTAAATATCTCTATTTTCTGTTTAAATATATCTATTTTCATTTTATTAATTGAAGGACTTAACAGCTATTAACAATAACATATAAATTAAGACATGAAACCAATCAATAATCATGCTAGCGTTCTTTGATTTGAGCCGTAAGTTCGAAAACAAAAACACATTTGCTTATAAAACTCATTTGCGAATAATGTTCTTTCCTTGAATTTTCTCTACTATGTATAATCAAATCAAGAGCTTATCTATGCATGCGCGTATAATAAAGTGCTGTTTCATCTGTGAAGCAAATTATTTCTTTGTATGATGGGCTATATATACCGGTCATTTAATTTTTAAAAATGGTCATTATTACATTTGATAATTTAAAATCGATTCAACAAAACTACTAGCTCTAGATATACAAAAATATGAGTTAGTGTCGAGCTATATTAGTTATTTATAATGTTTATATATTTATATAATATGTAACTATAGAAATGAACTTTCAAACTAACACGATTAGTCAAACTCTACGATCATCATTCGAATTTGCATTTTTCTGCATTCGCGAATATATATGTGTGTATAACTTGCAGTATACTACTAATTTAATCTGTGATCAAATAATTTATATCAAAATATTAATTTTTGTGTTTATTGAGTGTGTAAACAGCATATCCTATGGTATACTTAATGTATATAATTATTAAAAAATTCATATATGTTATTGCATTTATTAATAGAGCAACATGATTTATATATATAACATGTTCTACCTTGTTTTAAAGATCTACGTAGAATGTATTTATTTAAAAATTGTATCGTGTTACTTATCAGAATTATTTACATAATTATAACAGGAAATTTAGCCTTATGGTTTCTATTTAGTTTTTATATACTTAGAATAGTCCACTAGCCGATATTATAAAATAATACATTGGCGTTTTAGAGAATTTTAGGAAACAAAGGAGATGAAATATATCAAGTGAATATATTCAATTAACTAAAGTGCATTATCTTTGTATTTATTTTAATTTATCATCATAAAATAAGAGTTGTAGTATAAATGAATATTGATGTATAATTTTTAAAAAGAAATAATTAAATTTTTTATACTGATATATATAACATGTATTTAGTATCGTGAAACGTAATTTTTTACTGAAACATAATTTGGTCCCACGCGAAGTACAAAAATATTTATGAATTAATCTAAACTTCGTAATTATCATAATATATACTTCGTTTATCGTATAATACTTCGTATTATGACGTTGAGATTAGAAGCCTAAATAAATTTACTTGCTTACTGTTTGGTAAGGTTTCAATGGTATTATTGTAGCTTTAAAGAGATTATCAACTGATACTTTTTAAGGTCAAGAGTCATCTAGTTAGGCGATATTCATCAGTCGCAAGTGTTGTATGAATGATAGACTTTTCCCATACACGTGTGCAATATATTGTAATCTCAATTTTAACAATCAATGAGAAGGAAATTGAGTTCAATAACAATTAGTCAGATGAAAATTAGTTTTAAATTATGCAAATTGTTAAATTATTATTTTATAAAATAGATATTTTATTAATTATAAAGGAAGAATTGTGTTTCTGCAATAACAAATTTAATTGACACACATATTAAATGCTTTTAAGATTTTAACACTAAAAAATGTATATATATCGACGATCAGTTTCTAATCAAGATTTTAATTCTTCAGAATTCAATATTATCGAAAATTTATTAAATCAAAATATTTCAAAATTAACATCTTCAAAATCCACAATATTTGAAGTAAGTTCATAATCATATATGAATTAATTATAGAATCATATATATTAACAAAATGTTATTTCCATTTAATAATTTGCAAAAGTTATAGAAAAAGTAATATTTCTGTATTTTTTATAGACGAAAGAAGGCATAAATTTATCGACAAACATCCAGAATAGTAAATCTGATACAACTGCAAATTTGACTAATTACTACCCAAATGTTGATACATCAATATGGATGCGTTCGTGTGAACAAGAAGTAATAAAACCCATTATCGGTACGATTTCCGGTCAACTTCCCAACTGGTTAAAGGGAACACTTCTAAGAAATGGACCTGGCTGTCTCAAAGTTGGTAAATACAGATTTGATCATCTGTTTGACAGTTCTGCTTTACTCCATAGGTAAATAAACCTACACTTTAAAATATTATATAAAAACATTTTTTTACATAATAGCAATTATAATTAATCCAAAATAATATTATGAAATTTGTTGTTTATATTTAAATTTAGTAACTAGAACATAATATAAATGTAATTAAAAACATTATGTTATTAAAGTTATATAAAAATGTACGTATTATTAAAAATTACATATTATATCAAAATATATCTTACTTAATTTTTAAATTATTTAAAAATCATAATATTTAACTAATTATTTTTAAGTTCATACTAATCTAAATTACTAATCTAAATAGATTAACTAATCTAAACTAATTATGAACTAATCTATATAGATTTATGAATAATTTGACAGATATATAATATTCGAAAATAGATATTAGAATATTATTTTTTCAAATTATCATTGCTTTGTTATCAGATTTGAAATAAATAATGGAAATGTGACATATCAAAGTCGTTTCATTCAAACTGATGTGTACAAAAAAAACCATGCCGCTAAAAGGATTGTCATTACAGAATTTGGCACAAAATCTGTTCCTGATCCTTGTCAAAGTATATTTGAGAGGTATATAAAACAGCCTTGAGTAATTCTAAAACGGTTTAAAGAAATTTGTCTTTATATCAAATTAATGATTATCTATTTTAGAGTTGCTTCTATATTTAATCCAACAGAAAGTTTATCCGATAATTCAATGATATCTGTTTATCCGTTTGGTGATGAATATTATACATTTACTGAATCCCCTGTTATACATCGTATTGATCCGAAATCGCTGGAAACCTTAGAGAAGGTAATACTTTATTATACCTTAATAATTTTTCAAACTAATCTTATACTTAATTTTAAATACGATTTAATACAAGTATTTGCTTCATTTGATATATAAACTAATTTATGCATTTTTAAAATATTTTGTATCCTACGTATATATATATATATATATATATAATATATATAGATCAATATTTTAGAAAACATTTATATGAATTATTTTTTCTTTATACAATTCATTTATGCATTTTTTGTAATTATTGTAAAACTTTTCTTATTTTTAAGGTAAATATCGGAGAATTTATAAGTATAGTGAGTCATACATCCCATCCACATATAATGAATGATGGAACTGTGTATAATTTGGGGATGAGAGTAACAAAAAGAGGTCCAGCCTATATCATTGTAAAGTTTTCACCTAATAATTTTATAAATAGTAAATTCTATTAATCATTAATTTTTAATGGAAATATATAATTAAATTATGAATAATCGTATATTTCTCTGTAAAATAGTTAATAGAATAAAAAAAAAAAAATTATCCATGTTCGATAAAGCTGAGATAGTTTCAACACTTCAATCAAGATGGATTTTAAATCCGTCTTATATGCATACATTTGGAATTACTCAGAATTATTTTATTATTGTTGAGCAGCCATTAGCTATTGCATTAATGTCCTTGGTGACTTGTCAAATAAAAAATCAACCAATGTGTACTTGTTTAAAGTGGTATGAAAATGAATATGTAAGTTAAATAATATACTTTTCGTTTAAATTTAAAACATCAAGTTTATAAATTTTTCTTTTATTTTAGACTCATATCAATATTATTTCTCGTAATACAGGAAAAATCGTGAAAACTTTTCTTGCTGAGGCCTTCTTTTACTTACACATAATAAATCAATATGAAACAGGAGATGGTAATTATGTAGTTTTGGATATATGTTGCTACCGTGATGCTAAAATGTTAGATTGTATGTACATCGATAGAATGCAGGTAGTTTTATTTTTTTTAAAGTTAACAGGTATATTTTGTATTCAATTATTAAAAGTAAAAAATTACAATAGTTTATAATTTATTTCAGAATATGCATAAAAATCCAAATTATTCCACACTTTTTCGAGGACGACCCCTTAGGTTTGTTTTACCCTTGAAAGAACCATCAAGTAATATTTCGTCTGATTTTAACTTAATTACTATCCATAACGTATACGAAACATTAGATACTGTAAATGATCATCTCAATGCTAAAAAGTTGTCGAGGGACAGTAAAGTTTTTAATAATAATAATAATAACAGCAAAATTAATTTTCTTAAAAAAAAAGCAGCAGCTTTTAAACTACCAAATGGTAAAATCTTTGTAAAGCCAGAATTACTATGTGATTTAGGATGCGAAACACCTCGCATTAATTATCAATCGAATTTTGGAAAAGAATATCGATATTTTTATGGAATATCTAGTGATGTCGATATTGAAAATCCTGGATCGGTAATTATTTTTAGTTACGTGAAATAATTTACATAAGCACAGAAACTTATAAATAAATAACAATTTTTAGATTATCAAAGTGGATATAAAACAAAAAACTAAATTGGTTTGGTATGAGAAAGGAGTATATCCTAGTGAACCAATATTTGTACCAGATCCAAATGGAAATGTAATTCATTTTTTTAATGATAAAAAATATTATTTAGAATCGTTAAAAGAAAATTTGATCAATATTTAATATAATAAACAATGAAAAATATAGCATTTATTAGGCTATTAAATAATCAATAGAATAATGAATATATATGTAAGCCTTTAAAAAGCAACAATATATTTAAAATTTTTCAGAATGAAGATGATGGAATCGTTCTTAGTGCACTCGTTTGGGGTCAAGAACGCGAATCAGAAGTTGCACTATTAATTTTAAATGCTATCACCTTCAACGAAATTGCACGTGTCACATTTAAAACACCTGGTCCAGTGCCAAAGTGTTTACATGGATGGTTCAGTAGTATTGTTTCTTAAATGTCTGATTTCTTATGAAAAATAATTTTCTTTACAAATATCTAGTTTTTAGAATCCTAAATAATTACAATAATATAGTATAATTAAAATTATTATTTACTTTTTATGTTTTCAATTTATTATTTATTTAATAGTTTCAATAATTTATAGATATTATGCTATTAGTTATTCTCATAGAATAAAGTTTAACATTTGAAATAATGAAGGAATATAAATTTTAAAACTTATTAAATGTAATTCTATTAATTTTAATAAAAATATTAATTATTGGAAAGACGTAAAACAAATAATGTATATTTTTATATTTTTATAACTATACATGTAACATTATACATGTAATATTTAAAAATATGTATGTATGTATATATTTGCTTTTTTTTCAAATATTTTATACTATTAATTTAAAAAATGTACAAGTGTAAATTTCTGTTTTTTTACGTATATAAAATTATATTCAATTCAAATTATTGAACGTATTCAAATTCTAATATTAAGTAATGCGTATCACATCGTTCTATTTTATTATATTTTTAGCGAATACTAAAAAATATATTGTAACAATAAATATATATATATATTTGATTTTATTATATAGAATAAATAATATAGGAGATAAGATATACAATATGATATATAATATAATATCAAAATATTATGTATTATTTTCTTTTAAAAAAGTTAAAGAATTTATTATACATATAATTTATATATTTAAATTTATATTTAAAATTTAGGGAGGAAGAAAAATATAAAAGAATTAACAAATAGCAATCATAATTCATATAATGCTTTTTTAGGAATATTTAATCAATTAATAACTATATATTTATACAAATTTTTTAATTTATTAAAACTTCTTATAATATCAAAGATTATTAATTTTAAATGAAATATTAGTATACACATTATAGAATATGAAATGAAATTGAGTATTAAGTATAAAGTCACAGAAGGATAGATACATTATTATATTTATAAATATAAAATACTAATTTTCAAATAATGTTAGGAATATATTATTTTATATCGTTATAAAATTTTAGTTAATATTTCTAATAACTATATATCATTATATTTATACAAATTTAATATCATATAATTTAATAATAATAATATAATAATTTAATACATTGAAAACTTAGTTGTACCCTAAATCAGTTTAAATTAAAAGCTTTCTATTCATTTCATATATATGTAAATAGTTGGTTATAATGTACATAAACTACATTAATTTGAATATTTTATTGAATAAAATTATTCCAGTTAATTTATAAACTTAGAATAGATTATTTAAACAACATAGGAGAATTGAAAGTAATATATTTAAATATTATTTGTTAGGTTACGTAATTAACTTTTACTGTATACTGAAATATAATATGTTATTGCTCTTTTCTCCTTCGTCCAAAAATATAGTTTATATATAATAAGGAAATTAGAAAAACCACTATTTAATTTCATTTTTAAATACAATACCTTAAGTTAATGTTATAAGTTATTTACAAATATAAGCGATTTAATTTACTGTTTTTTTAGAGGGTATGTAAGATTGGTAAGCATACATAAAATCAGGTCGATTATATGAATTATAATTAAAATTTCATAAAATTGATAATAATCAGTGTCGTATTAAATTTTGTAAAAGTGATTAAATTTTTAGGATCATTAAAATTATTTTAGATTTTCGATTTGAACTAAAATTTACGTATAATAAAATTATCATTTAAACTATTTATACGGTAGTAATATTATTTGTATAATTTATATAATTAGATATGCATATTTATCTAATGTTCGATTATTTTCAGTATTTGATATTTTTATAAAAGTAATTGCCAAATTTGCTTTTTAAAAATAAAATTTGCCTCTAATAAAACGAATTTGAAAATTTTTTTAAATGACAATAAAGAATATTAATGATATTCGCAATAAAATAATAATATACAATTTTTAAGATCTACATGTATAATTAAAAAGATAATTTTTCTTATATAGGATTTAATATTATATTTTTTTATTTATAAAAGAGCTAGGAACCATAAATTTTTTTGAAATAGTAGAAACATAAAAATGGAAAGTTCGATATTCTTTCAATTTTTCAAGCTGCTATAGAAGAATATATAATAAATTGTATAACTCCTTTAAATTATTAGTATTATGTGATATTCTTAATATTTGATATAATGTATTATGGCCATTAGATTTATATATATTATTCGAAATATTGATAACAACCTAAGTTTAAGACTTCAGCGACAGGAGACCCTACTTTTAAAATATATTTATTTGTTCAGATATTTCAGTTCTAAATAATTCTAACCTTAGTTAACAATTTTCAACAGTGAGTTTTAATAATTATATTCTGAGAATTTATAGTATTATTCATTTAATCTACATGAGACAACTAATTGACATGTCTCAGATGATTATCGAATAATTAATGTTACGTAAAACGTGTATATATAACGGGTGATCAAATTGCCTCCTTTTTTATTTATGAATATAAGTTGAATCGTATAAGCCTTTTCAATAAGTCATATTTATATTGTATTATTAATTTATAAATGAAGTACGTAATCTATTGAATTTTTTATGATGATTGAAATTTACAAAACAGCATACATTACGATTTTTAATTAATGGTTCAATCCAATTATTTGGCTCTAATAACGAATACTTAATTCATATGACATTTTATTTAATAATTTACGTTTCAAGTTAATTAAATTTTACATCTCTATTTATCTTTTTAAGTAAAACTGAAAACGTTTATTGAGTAGTGAACGTAAAATATAAATAAAAATCATTAATAACACTATATAGTATATTTTTTAAATAGCCAAGTAACTAAAAAATAATTCGATATAAATTTAAAAATCAGTGATATTGTTTGAAAAGTACTATCGGCCTTTTGTTTTAACATAAAAAATATGCATTTTTTTAGTATAATTTCACTATTATATTGCTGGGAAGCAGATCTACATGGAATAATAAAAAAATTCGCACAATGTAAATGCCATCTAGATTTAACTTAGCAGAGCATCGATGCCTTATATTCTTATCTTTAATATCAGGATTCGTGATTTATAGAACGTGAGAAGAATGAAATATTCGGCTACGGTAGGTACAGGGTCGCGCCCTCGCGACTATCACAATCGGTTTATTATTTTTTCTCGTATCGACACGATCGATGGCGACTACTAGACCTTGTTGATGTCTACATCCTCGGCATTTGTCAAACTGTATTGGCTGAAATTTCTTGAGGTTTCCAAGCCTCTATTCACGTCGCTGATTTTGGTAAGGCTCAATTTAGATGTCACTACATGCTTGTCGCTGATAAATGGCATTGGCAGTATGCCAGCGTTTGCGTCTTCAATTGCTTTGCGTAACTATGGGTACATTATCAAGGAATTATTTATTTTTATAAGAAATTTATTTGGTTTTAAACTTTAAATTTTTTATTGAATTTTTAACTTTAAACTTTAAATTCACGTTCAATTAACCAAAAAACTATTACAAAATAGTATTTATTGAAGAAAATATTTATTAATTAAATATTAAAACTAATAAGAACCATTTCAAATTGTACAAATATAGAAAATATTCATAGCTACAAATACTGTAACTGTTACATAAATATATACATAAAATTATTATTATTAATAATTAACAAAGGATAACAGAGAAAAGTCTCACCTCTTTTAATCCAACCACTCCCACCAGTCTTCCGATTGCCGTGACATAAGCGTGATTAACTCCCACCATGCTAAAGAGGCTATGAACCTTAAGAAGAGATGTTCTTTCGACAAGTTGAAAAGGTGCGGGATCGATATGACAACGCAGAAAATTTACTTCCAAAGCCATTTCACTTTCCTCCCATTGCTTCTGGTCCTCTGCCGACATGTCTATTACTCGTTCGCGAGGCTAATTTAATTATATCAATAAATTAGTTAATTAATTAATAGAATAATCATAGTAATAATTTGTTAATTTAAAACAATTACAGTCTTTTAATTTTTTGTTTAAATTATGCGAAAAAGTGTTTTATTTTTTAAAATATTTTTAATAAATTAACGTCTATAGAATTTATTTAAAAATATTTAACCGGTTATTATTAAATATTATTAATAAATATTATAAATCTGGTTTTAATATAAACTTATTATTTAATGCAAATTTATTTTTTCTAAATATGTAATAAACATATTTTTTCGATATGTACTAATTGAACTTTTTTGGATGTTGCTGGGCTTGGAGTTAATATAGGTTGACGCGCTCCATTACGACATTGGTTATCAATAGTATTTGAACCAATTTCAGGATCTGGATCCACATCTTGTAAAGTTGTTGATTTTCGGAAAATTGCTTCAAATGCTAATCTGATTCTATACACGTAAATAGAATTACAATGTTAAATATAATACTAATGAATATTATTTACTACATTTTTAATATATTCATTTATAAATAATTAACTAATATTTTCAAACTAAAGATTACTATTATATTTTTTAGAATATAAGGAAATGTCTTTTAAAATAAAACTCTTATTTTAATATTATTTTAGTTGTTTGACATCAATGATAAAGTTCTTATTAATTATATCAATATAATTATTTGAACAATATATTAATAAGAAAAAAATATTTTTTAGAATAATCTTTTTCACCTGCTTTCAGCTCCTGTGACAGTAGTATAAGGTGTTACAGCTGGGCTAACCAAAGGACTAAAGCCCTTAAGAGTAAAAGAGTTTGTTTTTTTGAGAATCGATTTTTTTGGTTGGGATCCAAATATTGGAGTATGAAATGTATGCTGAAAAGACGAAAATTTATTATAATTATAGTTTTTATATCAATTTTTTAAATATTCATTATTTAAAATTATTGTCTGGATCTTAAACTATATTTTAATATTACGTGTTCGATATTCACTCCATTGCCAGATGACATTGTTAGATCATTTACACTTTGCCTTTGCAATTTCAAAATATCTGGAGCTGGTATTACTTCAAATCTTGAAGGTCTTCTTGATCTTTCCTGTTCTCTAAATTGTTTTTCTATCTCTTCTTTAGCTCGTTCTTCAGCTTCTTTATGCCATCTTTGAGCAACCTGTAAAAAAATACTTTAATAATTTTATAATCTATTTCGTAATATCAATATTATTATTCTTATATTATAGTAAGATAAAAATTTTAATTTATTAACAATTAATAAAATATAAATATATTTATAATTTTTAAAAATTCTCACAGTAAAGATTTACCTGCAATCTTCTCTCTCTGCCAATATGTTTTTCAATTAATTTTATTAGTTCTAGTCTTTGTATCGATCCCAATAAAATCATGGAATCGGGATTTTCAACTAATGGAAATCCACGAAGTTTTCGGTTATCTTTTAATATTTCCTTTAATTTTTGATACGTGATTCCATGCCAAATGTATTTTACATTGCATACCATGAAGTCTTCTACATAGATATTATACATTCCTGCAATAATGTAATATAGAGCATTGTATTACATGATATTATATATTTAGGATTTTTTTTGGTTTCTTACCGAATTTTGTTCCAAATAGTTGACTTTGCATGAATATTGAAAAAATTATTTAACTAATATGTATATGTATATATATATTATATAAGCTTTAATATATGTAGATACATATCTAAATTAATAAATGATTTTTTGATATCTTACTTTTTCATCTATATTAATTCTAGGCTTTAAAATATTTATCTTAGAAAATAATATAGCAATTTGTAATTCATATTGATAAGTGTTATATAAATAAAAAGGACTAATATAAGAGAAAAAGAAATCGTCAAACTAATGTAGAAAGCAATGTAGAGGTAAGATTAATAATTAGCAATAAAGAAGAATAAATTATTTCAATAAAATGATGTTTCAATTCCAGAGTTAATATTCTATATATATATATATATATATATATTTAATATATTTAAGATTATTGAATATAATGAATAACTAGATACAATTTCATTTTATTTTTATTATTATTTGAAATATTTGTTTGTAAAAATAAATTGTAAATTTGTTGTTAATTTTAGTTGTAGAAATTTAATTTTTATTCAACTAGATTAAAATATTAAAAAACTGATAATTCATAAAAATGAACATGTTATAAAAAATTTATCAGATTAATTTATTTTAAATGATTGAAACGAAGCGTTGACATTATATAAGTAATGAAACACAATACTAATATTATAAGTAATATTAGTTTAAACATTTACTTAGTTTTACTTTACATAAATAAAAATTAAATTATGATTAATATAAAAAGAAAGCAATAAAAATCGAAATGTTATTGATATAAGTAAAATAATAGTAAAGTTTTCAATCTTTAATAATGTACTCTTAAAAATTCACAAAAATAATCATTAATTTTTCTAAATAAGCAATATTACACATTCACTTTTTTAGTTTTTGCACTATGAATGTTAAAAAAGCATTAAATCAGTTGTGTATATAAAAATATATACCTGATCCCGAAGGCAGTAAGTCTGGTAAATAGGGCAGCTTTTTGATCAATATGATACTGTCGTAGATACTCGGTTGGAGAAGTGCGGCAATGGCGTTACTGATGAGGACAGCTATCATCATAGGCACTATATGCGTGATCTGTCCAGTCATTTCGAATATTATCACGCTGACAGATATTGTGTGCGTTACAGCACCGGAAAAAGCAGCGGCACCGACTGTCGCGTATCCACCTTTATTATTATTATTTTTATTTATTTGATGGTTTATTTTTTAAACACAATAACTGTTGCTTTTCAAAAATAATTTGAGAATTTTTATTTATAATCTAGGAAATTATTCAGAAGTAGTTCAAACATTATATTTTAATGAATAATATGCGCAATGAAATTAAAAGCTGCATACATTTAGTATTTCAAATTATTTTTGATCTCCTAGTTCTTTACATAATTTTACTATTGGAATATAATTAGTTAGTATTTATTAAATTCATAATTTTGATAAAGTATTAAGACACTTAACATTTTACTAAATAAGTTACTTAACATTGAAATTCATTGAAAGCTGATGTAAATTCATTACTTATATTATTAATGTAATAATAGTAATAATAATAATAATAATAATAATAATAATAATAATAATGTTTCAAGCTACTACAAATGCAAATAAAATGTCCATCATAATTTTCGTTAAATTTTTTATCTTATTAATTTAAAATTGTACAAAAAAGCAAATTACATATTCATATATTTCATATTTAACTTATAACATACTCAAAATATTTAAGAATTACTGTAAATAATTCACATAATTTATTAGCATAATTTATAATATTATAACTAAAGGATTAAGTCTTATACCTGGAACAATAGGTGTTATAATTCCGCCATATCGAACACCGTGAGGAAATTGTAGAGCCATAGCCTCTCCGACTGCTCGCCCTAAAGCAGCACCAATTTTAAAAACTGGAATAAATATTCCAGAAGGTACAGGCACTGTTGAACTGATAATGGAAAAAATAAACTGAAAAATTAAAATAAATGCATCAATGTTATTGTACTTTTATTATTTAAGGCTAATTTTTGTATTATTTAAATACAAGCTTTTTAATAATTGTTCTAAATAAATATATTAAATAAAAATTAAAGTTTTTTGAACCGACTAAGAAATTAAAAAATAAAATTAATTTTTTATTTAAAGAATTATTTTAAGAGTATTTGAGTAATTTATAATTATTTTATTTGAAACACCTATAAACTTTATTATTGGAACTGAAGCCTTTGATTTATATAATATTATAAGATATAATAGTTTTCTATTAAAAATAATTATTATATAGTCGAAGGCAGAGAAAAACGTTCTATTTTGATGTAACCAATATTAAAGCAATTAAAATATATTAAAATATGATTATTTACTTAAATTATTTTAAGCTGTAATCTTTTATATTAAAGAAATTTTATTGATACGTATATTATAAATTAAATATATTATAAACTATATCTTATATCATTATGAACATTTTTTAATTTAATATACAACATAGTTTTAATTTAATAAACTTTATTACGAATGTTTTGTTATAAAGATTTTACCGTGAATACCGTGAAACTCAAGAGACCAACAAATACATCTGAACGCTCGGTAGACCAATGCTTAACGATATTTCTCTCTTCCACGTTCAAGTCATCTTTAGTCCAAGTAAAGTTGGTGAAAAGACCGTGTACTTGATCATGAGTATTTAGGTCACCAGCCATATATTGGCCAAGACCCAGAGGAAAAGAAACAGAGGACACCAAAATCGAAACAATGCCAGGGTATAAGAAACGACTATGCAATAATTATAGATTCGAATCAATAATTTTGAAATATTAATAAAATAGTAATTTAAAATTCAATTATATTAAACTCATTATAATTAATTGTATTTAGTGTTAATAATTAATAACTTATATTAATCTTAAATTTGTATGTAAATCAGAAAAAGAATGGTGGGAAAATAATTCTAATTGTTTCGATTCTGTAAAACTAAAAATATTTAATATAAGTACTTAATATAAGTCAAATTTAATGTTTTTATCATAATGTTTCTATTATAAAAACTCAATTTGTAATACAATGAAATAATATTAAATTGTGTAGATATATTTGTAAGTAATTGGCGGTTCTAAAAATAGCAAGCTAATAAAATTTTAAGTTTTGACGAAAATTATTTATTACTTATTATTTACATCTGATACTAATATTTTTAATATTATAGATGATAAATATTTATTAGGTACATAAATTTGCAAATACTTAATTTATCAAGATGAATTGTTGATTAAGAATAATTTTTCCGAGCAAGAATTCCTTACTTTTTTTGTAGGAAGCTGTTCATACTTTTATTCTTGCGCATGAATATAACATATTGCCTATGGAGCCAAACATAGAAGGAACCGCAGATGCCGCTGCCAACTCCAATCAAAGCGAAGACAAAGAGTTCCTGAGGGTCAAATGGAAAGTCCATGGTAAAGTTGGTGATGAACATTGCAGTGATAGTTTCTTCACGTTGGAACCAAATCGCCAATAGTCTGAACATTGTGGCGCCGCAGACGGCCGTAAAAAAGCCTCGCCAGTAGTTACGTACTGCGAAATACACGGTCGTAACCTCTATGCTGAAGAGAACACCACCGATGGGTGCAGCGAAACATGAGGCAACACCTACTGCGCACGCGGCCGCAAGCATTTCACAGTTTCTGCTTTCATTTTCGTAGATACCCTGGAAGCTTGTCACCAGTTTTGATAGCAACGTTGCCACGATACTAGCGATGTGTACAAATGGACCTGGATATGGAATATGAATTCAGCTTTCAATTTTTTTGCGCAATTGTTTTGAATTGCTCCTGTTTACTAGCAATATAAAATATTTTTCTAGATATCATCTTTGGTGCATAAAAAGAATATAAGTAATTGTTACTTTTTATTATCGTTGTATGCTCTCGCTCATAAATAATTCGAAAGATGAAGACTATATTATATTTCTTAAATTCTTAATAATTTCAAACAAAAACAATTTTTATGGAAAAACGTGAATTTTCTTGTATGTGATGAATTGAGTATATATATAGTTTAAAAGAAAATGATACATTATATACTAAAGTAATTATATGTTTTAATCTAATTGAGTTACTTTATTGCTATTTAAATAAACTAATTTCTACAATATTGAATAAAATAAACTGCAATTTATCAATTAATTAATATATCATTATATTATATAATAATTGTTTTATTAACTCAATATGTGTTTAATTAGTTATATGCATATTTAAATTATTACATTATTAAATAATATGTTCTTTATCAAAAAGGTATAAGTATTAAAGATGGATATAATAAAATCTATTATCTATAATTATTTTAGTAAATCTATTTGAAGATCTTATTACGCATAGCATAAAGAAAACAGAAGAGTAATCAATCGTTAATTCTTTTTTATAGAAACCGACTAATTGATTGCACAATTATTAATAGAAAGTATAGCAAGTAAATGCAAATAATATTAAATATTAAACCTTCTTTTCCAAGTGGTAGACCTGAACCAAGTGTGGCGGTCAGACCAACAATTTTGGCTACGAGAGTACGAAATGTTAGGTATTCCTTGAGTGCAACGCCTCTCAGGATTGTTTTCATTTCGGGGATGCCGGATCCTATACTTTGAGGCGCGATGATATGAACAAAGCCTGCGCTGAAGAGGACTAGACAGACTGGTAACGATACCCAAGCAAGGTACTGTAATACTGGATGAGATGTTAGGTCCTCATATAAC
>NW_011948452.1:388147-486263 GCF_000503995.2 Ceratosolen solmsi marchali
GAGTACGATGATTAAAGCTAATTGATTATAGCGAGAAATTGGTTGATATTCTCTATTAGAGTTTAGATAGAATGAAAAATAAATTGTCTTGACCTTGAAGTAAAAAAGGTTTATCGTTTGTATAGTGCTCGGCTTCTATTTTCAATCAAATTTATTTAATTAAATCATTGTCTATTGATAATACAATCTGAATTTGACACTATATATCAAAATAAGGATTACCTTGACGATGTTCACCTATACAATCAGTGTTTTTTTTAAATTTATTCTACAATATCAAATTAAAAATTATTTACTTATTCAAATACTTATTGTAAATAACTTATTAAATATAAATATAAAACTTACTTGTACTTATTTTCTCGTTTTAAAAGTTCTTTCTTTGTATAGCTATTTTTATCTTTAATTGTATGATTTTAACCACGAATATTTCTAATGCTTAATTTTAATCAATAGTATCACTATACTTAGTTTTTTTTAAATTAGTAATATCATTGAAATTAAATAAATCTGCGTAATGTAATGTATGGTTTATTGTTTTTACTCATCTTTAAAAAATATAGATTATTTTCAATATTATGCTTAAAAGTCGGTATATCACGAATTGCGATTTTTATACATAATTTTAATTCAATTGTTAATAATTTACTAATTACTTGTTTCTTTTATTTTAAAGTTTAAATTCTATATAAACAATAAAATTTTTAAATTACTTTTATTAACATGTATGCAATCATTAATTGATAAAAGATTTTATTTATATAAAGTCATGATTATTTCATTGAAATTTAGAAATTTAATTAGAAAACTACAAATTCGAAGATATAATATCTATTATTAAAACATTATAATAATTCAAAAGGAATATCATTAAAATTAAATTTTATATTCATTACATTCTCTAGTCTTTTATATAATAATAAATCATTTTTATACTTGATTTTGTATAAGATATACAAATGTGTTTATTATTTAGAAATTTTCATCTAATAAAGTTGGCATTTCTTGTTTAGATAGGTTATTCAATAATAAATTAATTATAGAATTTTTATAATTAGTTCATTTTATATGAATTTTCTATTTAAGCTTAATATTTAAAATATTGATAAGATGCATATTATTATATAATTTGAAATAAATTGTTAGATTAATTTATTATTTTTATATTAATTATAAATTATATATTTTACTTTATAGATTTATCTCTCAATGGAATTATATTTTCTTTAATAATTACAAAAACTAATTAATTGCACAAAGTGCTTTTAAATTTGAGCATTTTAAAAAGTTAAATTCTTCGAGGAATACCTGTCCTAATACTAAGAGAAATAATATTTTTATTTAAAGAGTAAAATTTGATATTAAATAATTATATGAAAATACTTAATCTAAAAATTTATTCTTAAAAAGTTAAAATAATTGTTTAAAAAATATTTTTATAAATAATAATATATTCTGAATAATTAATATTTTGAAAAACATTTATTATTGTATTTATTATATTATTAAAGAATATGCACTTTTTATAAATATTTCAATTTTAAAATTAGATAATTAAATAATTTTAATTTCATGTATTTCTGTTAATTAAAATATATTTATTAAAATTTGTTTCCGTGCATTAAAATAAATAAATTCTCTGTAAAATATTAAAATGAAACATATGTTTGAGAAATTCAAGAATGTAAAGATTTACATAATAAACATTAACTTGTATGTATTTTTAATACTACTTTTTTAAAATTACAATATAGCTATTGTTAATAAATATATAATTATTTGTTGAATTAATAATATTTTATAAATAAATATCTATGAAATATAATATTAAATGATTTTATGAATTATATGAATCGATAAATAATTATCGATATTATAAATTGTATATATCATAATATAGTACAATAAAATAGAGAAAACTCTTAGATATATATTTTTATAAAATTTATTTAACATCATTTTTAAATGGATTTTTAGTTTTATAAATAATAAGATTTTGATATTATTTTTTTATATGCATAATAAAATTCAAGAGTTTTATTTATAAAAAATTTGTACTGATAAGTTAAATTCGTATTTATAAGTTTTCTATTAATTCAACAAGTGTTATTTTTGTAAAATATTTTTATTTACGTGACTCACATTATTTTTCTAATATTATAATATTAATTTCAAAACACTAACGTCAATATTATTAATAAAGTAATTAATTATGATTAAAAAATTTAATTGAAATTACTAAATTTTGTATGTAAATTTGTGATAAATTGTAAATTACTATTTTACCAAGTTTTGCTTATACTAACATATTCGATTTAAGTATAATTCATTTAATTATTATATTAAGCTATCACTGTTTATCGATTCACATTACGAAAACATTATCAAGATTAATCATTATATTATCAAAATTATCTATTTTATTACATTAGACATGTTTGTTTAATTTATAGAACTTATAAATACATTAAATTAAAATATTATAATAGTAATGAATGTATTATAAATATTTGTCTAAAATGAGTTTTTTGTGTTTATACCATTCGGATAAATTATTAGAAAAATGCGACAAATTTTATTGATGTTAGTGCAATTAGAAAAAGCCGGATTAGAAATAAGGCACTGACCGTTATTACACATGGATATGCCTCGATCCATGGCATAGCTGATGAGAGCCATTATGATTCCAAGAAGAGCGAGAAATACCCAGTCTTCGCCAAGTCTTGCACCCGTGTGTTTCCATGCAAATGCCAGCAATGTCAGAAATTTGCGACAAAGCGGACCATGCCTTGATTTGTTGAACTCTTCTGTCCGTACCTTGTCGATCGTCTTACTGGGGGATTTATCGTGGCGTAGCTTCCGCGCCTCCGCTTTTGCGTATTCACCGAGATCCTTCGTATAGCGGCCATACATCTGCGCACCCACATCGTTTAACTACTCTTGCATCCTCGTCTCTTGCTACCTTTTTTTTATCTCCACATACCAACCATCTACCATGCATTCTTTATACACATATACAATTAACTTGTACCCATGAGAATTTTCTCTTTATCGAACAAGGCAAAACGCGAAGAAGACATTAATCAAGCTTTTTATAATATTAAATATAATTTTTAGCACTCAAACTCTTTTGATATTATTTTATATCGTTATTTTTGTTAAAATGGAAGAAAAGAAAATTAAAAAAAAAGTTTATTGAAGTGTATTAGTTCTCAAACAGGAAATTTAATCGCAAAAATGATTGTATACAGAAAATCTAATTTCCCATATGAATTAATATTTAAAAATTGATTGTATTGATTGTATTTTGGATTTTTCTATAATACCACAATCTATCTTTTTATTGCTTGTTTTCATTCTTTTTATTGCTTTTTTAATTTCTTTTAAATAAAATTTGCAAATGCAAATATAGTTTTTGAAAATTTTAATATTTTTGAAAAAAGAAACTAAGAATATATTTGTGTAGTAGTTTCAGTTTTTTTTTTATGTGTTTATTTTACGAGTGCAACAGCACGCAGCAGCTTCATTTTACCAATTCCTTAAAAAGTTTTTAATTGATATTAATTACAGCTTAACCTCTTAATATTATTTAGCATTGAAAATGTATGTATATACATTTTCATACAGTTTTCTTAATATTTATAAGAAATTTAATTGATTAATTCATTATGTAAAATTTAGTATTATTCATAAGTGATTAAATAAATCAATTTTTGAAGTAAAAAGAAATAAAACAGGAACATCGATCTTTTTATTCTCGTACTGGTTTGATTATTTCCAAAATCGTATCATTTAAACATCATTCTCAACTCCTACATACAAATTCTTTATTATTTCTATTAATTCCTTAAATAATTGAGAAATTATGGAAAGTGAGTTAGTTATAAATGCATTCATTCACTAAAGCTTCTAAGAATTAGTATTATGTTTAAATGTTTAAAACATTAATGTTTAAAACAATATTTCTGTTACAAAATTAAAAAAATTCAATCTTAATTTCATCTATTTATGCATGTTTAACAAAATACTAATTATTATCAAATAAAATTGAAACAAATAAAAATACAACTTAAATGTAATATTTGAAAGCAAAACATGGTAAAACATATATTATCGAGAAGTAACTTTATGGACATAATGAATTTTATAAACTAAAATATGATATAACATTTTTTTAGTATCCATATAAAAGCTTAAGTAATAAATAATAAATAATAAAACAATAGTATTAATTAAGAAGCAGAAATTCTTTTTAAAAGTATAAAAATTTCTCGAAACATGCATAAAATTTGTATAAATAACAGAGCACATGCGCTATAAATAGATGTATTGAGGATCTGATGTTTATTATATAGTAATTATATTTTCACTAAACTGTGAATGTCTATTTATAGATATAAGATAAATCGATTTTTGTTCGAATATAGCTGAAAAATATCGTGAAAATCTAATTTTGTTATAATTTATTTGAATTGAAAATATTAAAGCAATTGTATAGTTTTAATTGCTCATCATAGATCAGAAAATTAACCACCCGAAACTTACAACGTATCAATCGTTGCACACAATAAAGGACCTCCCCGGCAAAGAAGCGTTGTTCTGTTTTGGGGCCCGTCCACCTCGGAGAAAAGGGTCCTGTGCCCACAGCTGCAGCCCACCCTTATCGCTGTGCATCTCTCTCGCGACTGTCAAACGCCGGTGATCTACAAGCAACAAGTACTGCGAGGCTAGCTGTGGTTTATCGGTATTTTGGCAAGCCCCGGAAAAGCCGTATTTTTAGTCGCCCACGCTCCCACCCTTAAAATCAAACTTTGCCCTCGATCAGAGCTGGTCTTGAATCTACATCTGGATTTAGAGAAAGAGAGAGAAAAAGTGAAGAAGGGGGAAGTGTATATTTAAGAACGAGAATTAATAATCTAGGTCTTCGATAATTGTATCGATGAATATAAAAGTGTTTATTATTTACATTAGACTTATGATAGAAGTGACAGAAGAATATCAAAATATTAGTACAAATATTAAAAAATTGTCATCGATATATCGCAACCGTTATTAAGAAATGTATTTATTTGTAATAAGTCATATAGATAAGCTTCGATATTAGCGTTCATAATGAGAAGAAGAGGATGTAAATTTATGTAATTTACACGATTACATTATGAGTATAATATTATGCGGAATCTTTTTTTATGTTGCTTTGGACTTTCTATTTAAATATAATAATTGTATTGTTTTTTATTTAAATTTAACTCCCAATATTTAAAGCCTATATTTTACATTTTAAATACGAAAAATATATTTGTAATTTTAGTATTTAAAATTGAAATCATTATTGAGTCATACAAATTTATAATTCTAATGTACGTTTTTTTTACTTTTCATAATGTAACTACAGAATATCTTTTAATTGTGTTTATCTTTATTTATTTAAAAGTTTAATTTTATAATGTTATAAAATTAAGAGTAGAATATCTAAATGTTAAATCATATTTTTGAAAATGTATAAAACTTTTATGTTAATTCATAAAAATTATTATTAAAATCGAACTTTTTGAATTTGTATTAAAGTACTTAAAGTCTATAAATAATTATTAATATTTCTTTAATATTATATATTTAACTTATTATTTTGTACCCAATATCAAATAAACTATTGTTTTAGATGCTATAATATGTTAAAATAATAATTAGAAGAAAAAGAAGAATAATTATAATTATGAAAATACTAATAACAATAATAACATTACCACACAGAAAGTAATTAATGTTAATTATTTTTTTAAGGTATTTTTTTTTAAATGTACATTTTGTATAAAATCTTCTATATACAAAAGATGATTAAATACTCAGAAAATGAATCATCAAAATTGTTTATAAAATAAATACAAAGTGTAAATTATATTGATTAAACATTTAGTCATAAAATATAAAATTTCTCGTAAAATAATGTAATTTTTTCGTAAGTCAATCTTATGAAATATATTAAAATTTAATATTTAGTTTTATTCTTATACAAAAGTTTACCCATTTACTTAAAAAAATATCTGATTTGGCTAATTTATTTTTTCTACAACCGCTTACTCAATAAATTCATACAATTTAATAAAATATATTTTTTTATTATCTGGATCTTTTCTTCTTTATTATAAAATTAATGAATATTTAAGAAGATGTAACAAAACAACATTTTTATTAATTCAATTTAATTACACTCTATTAAACTGTATTAACTAGTATTTTATTTAATTAATTAAATTTAATAATAGCATTATTTTGTATGGTTAAAAAAAGAAATTTCGTATTTTTGAAAATAAAAATATATTGCTTTTTGATTTCAGATACAGAATTACCATACTTATATAAGAAGCTTATTATTACCATATTTTACTTGTATTAAGTAATAATTTCAATATAAATTATAACTGTTAAAAAACTTCTATTATAAAGAGAATTTTATATATTTTTTCATAAATTGATTATAATAAATAATATAATAATAATAATAATAATAATAATAAAATATAATAATTTTTTCAAAAATATAAAATTGCTGTTTGAGTTTAAATATATTTAGATGAACTTTTTTATTATATTTTCATCTTATGGTTTAAATAAAAATTGAAAACATAATCTTATTAATAATATTTATTGTACAAAATTCAATTGATAAAATGAATGAAAGAATTAAGATCAATTTAAGTAAATAAACTTAATCCATAATATAAATATACGTATTTTTTAATTTGTTACTTTATTATTTAATTATTAAACAGTAAAAGAAATTAACATTTTTTTTTAAAAAATAGAAGATTTGCATTAAAAAGAAATAGAATTAAAATATCATGTAAAATGCAGAATATTGTACTTCATTATTATTTTGAAAGTCTATATTATCAAAAATGAAAGTCTGATTCTTATAAATAAAATTAAATAATTAAAAATATTATACAGAGAAAATAAAATGTAAACAAAAAATGTTACTTAAATAAAATATTTCTTTATTTTTATTCGGTATATAAACAAAATAAATTGTATAAATAGAAAGATTTATGTAAATATGTAATTAAAATTAATTGTAAAAAGTATAACTAATTATTAAAAATATAAATTAGAGTATAACTAATTGAATAACAGATTAATATTATAATCTCGGCGATATATATAAGCGATTTGGCACAAAAGACCAACGGTGATTTCCACACGGAGCACATCAGGCACGTTTCATAAGTTTTTTAAGGTAATTATTCAAAGATGCATTGAGTTATAATGAGTTAATAATAGTATAATTTCATGTTCTGAGAAAATTTTTGATAGTTAAATAGATGCATGTTCATTCCGTATCTTCCGAATATTTTTTTTTAAAAGTCAGAATTTTCAAAAGTATGATTGTTTCATAGTTATTTCCATTATTTTTGTGATAATTTGACTTTTAAATACTAATTACTTTACTAATAACTATAACGTAATTATATTTATTGTTATTTCATTAGTTGAATATAGTAATAATTTAAAACAATAATTGAATTTTTTAAAAGTTTTCTAAAGCTTCTTTTCAATTAAACATAAAAACGCAATCAATCAGCTAATATTTTAGCTGATAATTAAAATTTTATAGCATTTTCATAATATTCTCATATCAATATTATGAATTATAAATTATTATAAATTTTCGTCACAGTATAATGTTATAATATTTATTAATGTTATTATGTCACAGTATAATATTTTTAACTAAATGAAAATTAGTCTGTGATGATAATTCTATACATATTTTTGTTTTTGAGAAACATATAGAAATTTTTTAATTCAAATTTCCCTCTAGATATGACAGTTTTGAATGGGTTATTCAAGCTCTTTCATTGTGCTCGATTACTTCAATTTTTCGTCCTGCAATTGTAAATTTATTGATACAATGTGAATGCACTAAAATTTGGATTAAACTCATACGTAACACATATATATATATAATTATGTTTAATGATACCAAATGAGACAATGAATAGAAAAAATCCCTTTACAGTAGTACAGTAATTTTAAATGTATTAGGTTTCATTAGTTATTATTTTTAATTGCTCATGATTCCCCGTTGCCTAAATATACAATATAAAGACTATTATTTGATTTTATTAATTATTATAATATTTTACTTATTATTTATATTCATACATACATCCACACACACATTATATATATATATATATATATATATATATTTAATGATTTTATATTATGATAAAATATAAGTTTCCATTGAAATTATTTGTATACTGTTTCAAAATAATATCTTTAATACGTTTTTCATTATGTATATACATTTCAAATAATTGTTAATCAAATATTTTAATTAAACATACCAAAATTATGAATCTAGATCTGATCAAAATATTTACATGCTATACATTCTAATATGTCTAATGTTCTCACCATTTACTATAATTGTCTCAAGTTAAAAAGTCGAGATGTCAAGAAACTTTTTAGTGAAATAGAACAGCATTAGTATAAAATAATGAGAATACTTGCATATATCAATATTTGTTTTATGGTATTAATCTTATTTTGTACACTTCTGTATGTTTCGAAACCATGTTATCATATATGAAATTGAATATCATTTTGATATTATTTTTTAAAATATATATATAATTAATTAATGAATAAATTTCAAATATTGTTTTTTTTTCAATATTTTGGGTAAAAATGTTTTATTTTGTATTGTTATTAAAAATATAATTGTATGCATTATTATGTAAATAATTAATATATATGTTCCAACTTTGTTTTATTATATAATATTAGCCTTAATTACACACATTACTATACTCAATTTGTAATGATAACGTATAATTATATTTTTTTCTATAGCTCGAAAGAAAGATACGTATAAAAGTAACTATTTCTTGTAAAATTTAAAGATAAAATAAAAATAATATACTTGAAAGATTTAATTCTTTAAAGATCCTAATGAAAGTTTAAACATATTCGTGCTCTAATTAGTTTATACATTAATATATTAAGAGAAAATTCATAAAGCATAAAAGTAGTGTTTGACTTAAACAAATGTTAAAACAGGATCCTTACATAAGTGTTGAGAGAATCGAAAGGATCGAATTCTTGTTGTTCATCATCGACGACAGATGGAGGACAAGGGTAGAATGCTTGTGATGGTCTGTTAAAGGTATGCACATGTTAATTTTTGTATTACATAAAAATTTTTTAATAATTTAAGTAATGAAAAAATAAAAAGACCCAATAATGAAATACAAACATCAGCAGTACAACTTAACATCGATTTCAAAACAATGTAAAAGTTATATAAGAATTACTCAATTATCATATACACTGTAAAATGGTTAATACTAACTATGAAATTTGATAGTCTAATTTATATAAAATTATATGGATACTCACTATTAATAAATTTAAGCTTACTCAAAATTAAAAAATAGCATATTAAAAACTTTTATATAAAAACTGTTAAAACAAAAACTAATTATTTTAATTTTGAACTCTTAATTTAATTTAGATTTATACAATAGTAAATAGTTTCAAATAAGACATAATAATAACTAATAATATGTTCAATTTTTAATAATTAAGATGTTATATTATTTCATAGTTTAAAGTAAAACAATTAAATGTATATCTTCTTTATATTGACTTATCAACCTAATTTTAAAGTTCGTATTAAATTCTGAATTTTTTAAAACTAAATTTATTAGAATGTTATTGATTATACTTTTCATATTACCTTACGAGCGATTTACTTTTATTATACTGAATGTGTATTCTATATATTTTCTGTATTTTTATATTTTTTATAATTTTTTGAAGATTTTCATATTTCCCGCAGTTTATAATTTCAATATTTATATTTTCATTGACAAAAATATTACATTACCTAAAAAGTCCCAAACACATTAACCTCTTCTTTCATTTATGTCACCTCATATAAAGCTTGTTTAACAAGCATTTTAATTCATTAGTTGATAAATATATTATTTAAATCTTAACGATAAATAAAAAATAACTATGATTATATTTCATATATTTATTAAGAAATAAGAAATAAGTAAAATGTTAATGGGGCTATTGAATGATTATTTTGTTTTTACTTATAAAGTTCTTGTCCAAAAATTTAAAATAGTTATTACATTTTGTAGAACAATATAGCTCACGCAGGAAGAGGTTAATCAAGACCTCTTAAACTTTGTATAAAATGGTTGCGTCAGTAGACAGCTTTAATAAACTCAGATTGTCGTAATAGTCGTTATTTCCGAAAAATTTAGGAGTGGCCGCGAATCGGTCTACCTGTTCTTTCGATTCTCCTTGAACTTCTCCATGAGTCTTGAGAACTCCTCCCACTCCTTATCGATCTCGTCCTCAGTACCATCTGGGTGGAAATGCAGAAGACTTTCTTTAGGTGGTTCTTTCTTACTGGGACCGTGGTGATGAGCCATCTTCTTGAGGCCGATCTTTTCGGACCTGTGAGCCCATGACATGATTGTGACGTTGGAGCCAGGCTTTCAAGTACATCAGTCGCACGCTATCGGCGACATACGCAACTCTGAGACTGAAGTACGGAAGCATCGTTGAGATCCCGTAGAGTCGCCAATTGTGTCGAGGCTCATTAGTTGCACATATGCACGCGCTCGTAATGTTCCCCCGAAGCATAAATTGGATCGACCAGGAAGTGGCGACTGGACACCTAACACTGACTGTAAGTTGAGACACAACCTCGCACTTGCACTGTCGACTGTGTTGCACTGTGTTTGCCTTGTATTTTAACAAGCGCAGAGATACTTGATCTGATCTTCATAGCATAACGATTATGTCTTTATAAAACAGTAACATCTAACTTTCGATTGATAAATTTATTAAATATTTTTAAATAACTTTCTTTATAATATATATTAACTAAGTTTATCTCTTGTATCAGGACCGATATAAAATTATATTCTAAATTAGATTATGTTTATTAGAATGTTCAACTGTTATTGTTATTTTATTTTCAACGTATTAGTTTCATATAAAGTATTGCTTTAATAAAGAAATTTTTTATTTAGTAAAATATGTTATTAAAAAAACAATTATACTGTTCATTTGGTATGAAAGATATTGATTAAAAATAAAATGTTTTAAAACTTTTTTATAAAATATTATGTTTGATATTGTATAAAATTTATTATAAATTATTTTCTTAGTAAAACTTAAAAGTAAAAAAAGTTTTTTTAATAAAAATCTTCATGTTAATATAAAACAAAATTTTTATTTTTGTCATTTTTAAGAATAAAAATACTTATACAAAACTTGATGCTGTTCAATTAGAAATAAAAGATATAAACTATTAGGTATTGAATAAGTATGTTCGCATACTATACTTTCCTCCATAATTAACAAAATTTTAGAATATTGTGGATATAAATGCATATAAACATACAAAATGAATATATGAACTATACGAGTATTAAATATTATGTAAATATAATCTAAATATAAGTATAATGAGTATGTGAAGTTTAAGCATATAAAAGTACAAGAAGTATTAAAAATATATTAAAATCATACGCAAAGAGGATTTTATCATTGTAAGCCAATTATGATGTCGGAGCCTGATATCTAGAACATTAAAATATATTGTTATTCAAATAGCAATATAACTGATATTTGATTTTAAAAACTTGAAATGTATTTTGAGCGACGAATTGTTTATAAAAAATGTAAGAATTAATTGGATAGGTGTTGCTGTGACATGATTTCTAAAAGGCACGAGGTTTGTTGGGTCGACAGTACGGAAGTTGCTAGATAATGAACGACTTCCTTTGACGATAGCTTACAGAAAGGCAACTTCACAATTACGAGTTATCATTGGTCAAAATTAATTGGTAATTCGAGTGGTTGTAATATAGTAATTGACAATACTAAGTTGTCAGATAATGACCAGTTTGCTTTTCATGTACCACTAATGCTTCTCTATCTTTTTTCAAAATTTAATGACACAATAGAGATCATCACCTCAAATAGTAATTTTTATGTTCAAGAACACAATAAACATTTTAAAATTAAATTTACTATTGAAATTTACTATTGAAATTTACTATTTTACTTTGCTAGTTTTTTATAATAATTTTCGTACTTACTGAATACAATTACTATGCAATAAATAAATAATTAATGTATAATCTTTAATATATTATGGTATTTAGGTTTTCATAAACTGTTTTTAAGTCTCTAAATATAAATGTTAGAAGAATAAAAATTGATTTGTTTGAATATCTTTATATACGTAGTTACTCGTTTCTCTAAATATAATCAGACTTTTATTTATTCATTTTAATTATAGGAATATTTCAAAAAATATTTCTAACCATTACAAATAAAATTCTATATTGCTTTATGATTTAGTACATTAAGTACGATTCAATCACAGTAAAAAATTTGGTAATAATATAAACTGAAGTATTTGATAAAATTTATCTTATAGATATAATTTTTTTAAATTGCAGCATAGATATAAATATTTAAATATATATATATATATATATATATATATATATATATATTTACTTATGTTTGAAAATTAAAACTTAAATCTACTTTAATAAATTTTGAGAAAATAATTGTACTATGTAGATTAATCACACCTTCGATTCACAATCATTGAAACAAGCATATCCACTAAAGTACGATTGGAAACCTTTGATCGGACTATCGGAGGATTTGAAAAACGAACGATGCCAAAGAAAAAAGAAGAAAAAAAATGTCGTTGCTCAATTCGTTAAGATAAATTATAAAAAAATTAATATCTTATTTATAATCGCTATAAATTGAGAATTTATAATTTGTCTTGTTTACGTAAAGATGATATAATTATTTTGTATTTATTAAAAAATATGTAAATTTAAAGTGTTATGTTAGAGTAAACTTATCAAAGGTTCAACATATGGTAATGCATCTCTAATATATATGCGTGTGTACACATGCACATTAAAAAAAATGCCATTATGTTTTCAAATTTTTATATATTTTATATTAATGTAAGAAATAAAAGTAACTAAACATTGATTTCATGTTATTTTTTTTTGTTTATAAAATTTAGTTCGATAATTTTAATCAATACATTATAAATTAATACTATAAGCTGTAATTTTTATTTAAATGAAACATTTATTACATATTTTACCTACCTTACCAATAGCGTAAAGGAATTGAAGTTGAAAAAGAACTGAAATGTTATCTATCTCTATTTATGAAAGTTTGTTTAAAACTTCTATAGAGCAGCTAATAAATTTGCTTATTTAATATTTACTTTATAATATTGTGTACATTGTTTTCCAATCAAATAGAAAGATAAAATGATATAACGTATGATGCTAAATTCAAAGCTACCGCCACTTATCGCATGTTTTTTATGCGTTTATTTACTGATTAGTTTTTTATGGTTATACTGTGCATTGAATTACATAAATATTTAATTTAACAAATTAAATAAAAATTATATAAAATAAATTCAAGAATTTACAATAATAAACAATTAATTGTTAAAATATATGGTTTTAAACTTCAAAGTCGTGATTTTAATAATGAATTTAGAACATTTTATTGTTTTTAATAATGTATAGTATAATATATTAAGTAGTCCAATTGCATATCATGTATCTTCACAATTTGATATTTAAGGATCATTATTAGAAACTGATTTTTAACATCATAAGTAAAACATAAATTATAGTAAATAGATTAAACAAATATTTTAAATTAACAGATAATAAAAATAAGTAGTTTTCAATAAATACGAAACAATAAGTAACGAACAGTATTAAATCAATTAATTTTCAAATTGACTATTTGAATTAAAAATTTCATTTTTAAACAATTATTCATATAGAATTACATATATTTTTTAAAGCAACGATTATATTCATACTACTTTCATCGATGGTCCAATTAACTTCATTTGTTGTAAATAAAAATTTCTATTTATTGATATGATATTTTACTATTTAAAAACTACAAATTCAATTAAATTAATGTTTCAATATCGTAAAGAGTTGAACATTATATTATATCAGAGAATAGCTCGTCTTTTTAGTTCTATGATCCTGTAGCATTTCAGTTAGTTAATATAAGTCACGTGATCAGTTTAGTGCTACGAAGAAAAGCTTCCGGTTTTTGATATTTGACTTTTAATCTTTCAAATAAATTGTAAATACATTTTTGCAAATGCTTAATTACATTTTAAAAAACACGCATTTATAAATATGAATTATGAAGGAATACATAACTATTGAACAAGATTATGAAACATAGAATAGATCCTATTGTTTTGACGATTTATTGTTGTCTATTATTCTAGAAGTATAACAATTAAAAATAAATTACTGTAAAAATATATTATATATTTTTATCATTATTTCATTTCCAAAAAGTAATATTCCTTTAAAATATTGTGTTAAGATGTATAGTTATGTCGAAATAGTTATACAAACATTGTTTATGTCTGCATAGTAACTATATACTAACATAACAACATTTTTATATTAATGATTTTAATTCTTAAAAAAAAATTATAATTAGTTTTTCTTTTATTTGTTTAATATGAAAGTAAAATATTCAATTTATTACTTGGACTAGAAAAAATTGATGAGTTTATAAGATATTTTATCGGACTTCATAAAATTCAAGTTATATATATTTTGAATTGAAATTAGTATTTCTATTTAAAATGTATTTAAAATTAATTAAAACTTATATTAACCTCAAAATAATAAGGACGCTCCTATTTATAATCATATAATTGATATGACTCTACAATTAAATTGTTTAAATATAACATTTACGGAAACTTTTATTTATGATAAATTTATTAATCTTTTTATATATAGGAGAGAGCACAACAAAATTTTTAAATGCATTTGTTCTTTAATTATTTATACAGTATTGTTCTTTATATTTATAGTTGATATTGTTGTACAATAAAATATAATTATTTATTTTCTGTAAAAGTTGTTATAAATCAAATTGAGTTCATATTAAATTACAATTCTAATTAACAAAAATCTAAGTATCTAAGTGGTAAAATAAATGATAAAATCACTTGTTACCTAGATTACCCATAGAACAGTTTATAATTAACTATATTATTAATGTCAGGCGTAATAAATTTTAGAAAACTTAAATAATTATCATTTAAATATTTAAATGTTGAAAATAATTTATGTAAAATAGATTTTACTCTAAAATTACATATTTACATTATTTTTATGAATAGATTTTTTAATTAATTATTTCTATTTTACTACATATTCGTTAAGTTTGAACTTGATTGACTATTATTAAAAACATAAATAAGAATAAGTTATGTAATTATATTTTATTTTCCAAAAAATAAATTTTTTACTTTTTGGAAATTTTTTATAGTTTGTTAAGTTAAAATTTTTAAATAACACGTAGATAAATTATTTGTTATAATTTTTCAATTAAAAGTATAATTGTATTCCACTTGCTCATTTAATATATATGTACTTTAAATAATATACTGATAATAGAACTAGGCATAAATTCAATTAATAATTGTTCATGAATAAATACACAAGATTTATCATTCTAACATTATCGTTTTATAAATGTGTAAATTTACATGGACATGTGTACCATTAAATAATGATATAGGTAAGCATATTTATATTTGATTATTCGGTTTAAAACATGCAGATGAATAGACGAATTGAATTTCTGTCTACAGATGAATAGAGTCAAGGTTGCCGTTTGGCCACAAAGAATTATAATTATTATGTCAGTGTTGTTATTTGTTCATTTTCCTTTAATTCTTAGATTAAGTGCACCAGTGATCTCTTTGTAAATATTGATGTACGTTAAATAAGACGTCAAGCTAAAACAATACTTGCTTACTATTTTCTCTTTTTTTGTTATATTTTGATTTTCTTCAATTGTAAATTTAATAATTCTTCTGTTAATCTATGTAAGTCATCCGAATTGAATTTTCTTTATTCAATTTTTTGATTTAAATTATTTATGTAAAATACTTTAATAAACGTATTTATTGTTTGTTTTTTTCTTTTCAGATGCGTTTCGTTAGAAATTTTTACTGTAGGAAAAGCTAATATCTGCAAATTTAAATTTTAGATTTGTTATATTGCAACTCAACTAAATTATCAATTATCAATATCAAAACATAACGCACACTTAAAAAATATATATATTAAATTTACGAGATTTTTCAAAATTCATAATATTTAAAGCAACTGAAATAGCTAATATAAAATTAGTACTTAATAAATCATATTAATTTCTAAAATTTACATACTTTAGTATAGTACATACATTATTTATTTCCAAACCGTTTCTAATAATTGAAGTAATATAATAATTTTCGCTAGTACTACATTATAGATGTTTTGTAACACTAATTGAATCAACAATATTTTGTACACGTATAAATTATTAAAGTATTTTCACTCAATTATACGCTTCGATTAAAATCTCAATAACATTATTTCTTCATTTTATATAAATAAAAATAAAAAAATTAAAAAAAAATGTTTTTGACAAAATAATTTCATAAAATAACAAATTAAAATAAAATAAAATTAAGCCGGCAGGGAAAGAATGAATGAGAAATGCTAAAATTTTAACCAAATAATAGTACAGCATTGCTATGCTATCGAGCAGTAATTAATTTCGCTATTTAACTCAGTTCTCAATCCTAGTATATAGATGTACGGTATGAAAATACATTTCAAATTTTCAATAAATTTACCTAAATTTTCAATATATTTCATCTAGATTTTTGTAATCTTATTTCAGATTTTAAAAGGTTTTCAAATAAAGTTTTGGCTGATTTTAATCATATTCAATCATTGCTTCATGTTCAATATTATTATAATAATTTTTTATCTCATTTTAAGAGAATATAAATACTTGAATTATTGTAATCTGCATTATGGATATGGATATTAGATATGGTTTATAATTGTTAGAACAAAATTGTAAGAATTACTTTAAAAAGTGTGAATTATAATAAATATTCACGTCTATCCGTTTATTATCTAAATAACTAATTGGAAATATATATTGAAATTTAAAGTATATTTAATTACATACTTTCCAAAGAAATAATTTGCATATATAGAATAATTTAATAGTAGATAGTACAAAAATTTTGAAAATTCATATAGATGTATTCATTCTTTATATATAATATATGAAACAAATTTACTTGTAGTATATTAAAATAAATTAGGTACCACATCTTATAAATGTGTAATTGAACAGCGAATGAAAATATCCTCGAACATTAAATTATTGCTAACTAGGATTAAAAGTATTAAACATAAAATTTTCAAATTAAATCACTTATTCAACAAGAAAAGATTACGCAGAAGCTATAGAGATGTCTTGATTTGCTATATAGTTTGACCTGATTAGCACGTAAGGAATGCTGGTGAAATATGCAATTCTGACTTAAGCCACCCGAATAACAAAGTTAATCGGTAAATTATTTCTCTTAATTTGTCCTGTGCAATTGCTGTTTACATCTACGATTAGTTCACAACTAAGTTAAAATGTATATATATATATATATATATATATATATATTACTATATTTCAATTAATATTGATTATTTATTAATAAATTTGGACAAGATAAAAATATGAGAGGAACGTGATGAAAGTTTTCAAACCATGAAACATTTAAGAACATCTGATTAATAATATATATTTGCCAATATTCTTTTATATGAAATAAAAATTAATGAAGCAGAATTCTCACCAAGTATAACGATTCGCTTGCCATAATAAAAGTATCCTTGACAATCAGCGACTACTGTTTCCTAGTTACCTACTCGGAAATAAAGCGTACACCCTTTGCCTTAAATGGCAGAGTTACAAAATTTTATTTTTATGTGGGCAAATTAGTCTTGATAATAAGGTTCCGTAATATTAAAACGTTATCCAGCTAGGATAATTACACTTTCAGAGACTACTAAACACCATTTGTATGGACCTAATTACTCGATTTATTAAACTTTATCGTACTTGTGACGAATTATCAAAATAGCACTAATGCACATGAACGATCCTATCATCGTTAAAGTATAGGAAATTGATCTAATGATTATATTTTCTTTTATCCGTTTTATCTGTTTACCAAAAAACGAGACAATCAATGTTTACAGAAAATGTTGATTATATTTCTTATAACTTGACAACATATATATATCTATTGATATCACTTCATTCAACATTACTCTCAATTATGCAATAAACTATGTTTTCTGTATCTTATGTTTTCGATACTATTTTAGCATAACAATAGCTAAAATCATCAAATATAATAATAATTGCGTTATGCAGATCGCTAACCGTAAAATACACACTAAGAAATTATATAATTATATATTTAACAGATTGTTAGCTTTGTCGAGGTACTTTAATCGGAGCTGATAAATCTACGAGCTCTCTTGAATAGAGTTGTTTGCCAGTGCACAAACTTTGCCTTCCCTTGTATTTTTTTTATACAAGAAATAGCGAACAAATAAGTAATGGGAGGGGATGCTGCTCAAATACAGACTCGATCTGGATACGAAAATAAACGTATATTAATTTCATACATGTTTAACTAGTCTTATAGTGAGAAGATGTTTTGGATACTGCATTAAAGACTAGTAACATTGGTAGTCATTAATTATGAAATAAACGTGACAAACTTCCTTATTATTCCCTATTTATATAACGTATATTAGAATTTATTTTTGTTGGAATTTTTTAATCAATTTTTAGGCTTCACATTCGCTAATTCAACACAATCATATACGTATTGAACACTAAAATTTGAATGCGAATTTTGTTAAATTATATATTTAAATTTTGAATAAATTAAATTTTTTCTTTGAATTTTATATATATTCAAATTTGATTTTTTTTATATATTTTACTTTTAATAGTCTTGTCCGACCTAATGTTGATTATTTAATTTTTCTATATAATCTAATTTAGAGATTTATACATCATAATTTACATATTCATAAAATTTTTTTAAAGTTTTACTCTTGCTAATTTATATATTTTTAAAGTTTTTGGAAATATAGTGAAAATAAATTATGTAAATTATAAAGTAATTTATACCTTAAGAATAATAAATGGTATAACAAGTAAATAGGATCTATCTTATCTTGTCTCTTTTTATAATTAAAATATTAAGATTATGTTGAAGTTGCATATTATAGTCTTCTTTAGTTTACAACATAAACTTATTAATTTTAATAAGTAATTGTTATATCACATGATTTGACGATGATAATATAACACTCTTTTTTAATAATTAATGCAATAAGAATATACTTTGTTTCAGTTATAAAATATGGGATATTTTATACTGTGTAATTACTATAAAAATACTTCTCAAATGATTATATTTATATATTAATTTATTTTGTTTTCATTTCTATAATACAAATAATTTCAACTGATATATTCGCATGCAAGTTCCTTCTTATAATATATAAAATGAAAACCAAATCAAATGAAACTTGATTATATCTATAGTAAAAAAAATTTGTGATGTTCATATTCCAAAATAATAGAACATAAGTAGCAATTTAACGTATATTAAATTTTAAATGTGATCAATAAGAGAAGAATGTAATCAAGCTTACATTATTCGTAAAAGACATATTTAGAAAAATTTTAAATTGAAAAAATTGAACTATATACAATCTACTATTTACAATCACAAATTTTGAATGTATTAAAAATGCTTGAGTATATAAAAAACAACATAATAATTCCGCTAAAAATTTTGATTTTTTCAAAGTATACTTCAGTGATTTATTATTTTTTAAATAATATAAAGGGGTGAAGATAGATTTAGTATAAGCGACCGTATATTTCTTTATATGATATACTTATATAATAATTACTAACAGAATTTTTTGAGTCTATAGTTAAAATTTTCTTATTCATTAATACTTTTTTTCAAGTTATTATTATAAAACATACAATTTTATAACTTAATTATGCATAATATACAATCTTTATAATATCGATGAGTATAATTGAAAATTAAACATTAATATTATAAAATATAAGTATATAATTTTATACAACTTTACATTATCAAACATAAATATATAGTCTGAAAAACATTATAAATAACTGGTTTGAACATTTTTTATAAACACTGTTGAATTAAAAATGATTACTTTTAAACGATGAACTTATTAAAATAATCAAAGAAAAATAATCTGAAATTAAATAGAAATAATTATTAAGCAAATAAATTCTTTCAATTATTTTTAAATAAAAAAAAGATTTTATTGAATTAAACATTTTTTATTATCCTAATTGAATTAATTTTACAGTGTAAGTATTTAATATAAAATGTTATCAATAGGAAATATGTTAATCTCTAAGAGTTTAATACGAAATACTGTTTCAGTTATTTATTTATAATTTATGTATAATACATTACATATTTACATACATTACATTAAAAATTAATTTTTATTTTATAAATTATATTTTTTCATTGTATTCACACGCATGAATATCTAAAGTCACAATTCTAATTAATTTACAATGAATACTTTTATTTTACATTGAATTTTATTTCAATGTATAATTAAAAAATAAAACCTTTTCAGGCATTCTTTTATAATTTTTATAATTTTTAAAACTATAAAACGTTTATTTGGTAAAAATATTATTAGTTTTTCATTATATATAATTGAAAATATTACGATTGAATTAAATATTATTAATGAAATTCATTAATTAAATCTTTATTTTTTATTAAAATATACCTTCTTTTCATGGTTGTTTTAACAACTTTATTGAAATTTAATGTTTGATTATATTTTAACACAATATATTTTTTTCTGATAGACTGCAGTTGGTTTCTAATAGAATTAATTAAAATATCTTTTATATAAAATTGATATTTATAATGAGGATATTACTTTTTAAAGGTATTAATGAGATTACCACTGATATTTTAACATATTTTTTTTTAATTTTTCTTATAAATTTTACTATAGAATACATAAATCTATATTCGTAAAATAACGATCCAATTTTTTAATTAAATAATTTAATAATAATTTAATTAATAAAACAATTTGTTTTAAATTCGTAATTTTTATTTAAATAGTTAATACTTTATATTAATTATTTCATATTTCTTAGAAAAAAGCAACCTTGAACATTTATAGTTATAATTTAATATTTATAGATTTATAAAATTCAAAATTCAAAAATTTTAATTTCATATTTCGATTTTATAATTTTTACTATAATTAATAATATATTTATAATAAATATTTACTCCTAAATAATGTTAAAAAAATGATAATTGTTTAATATATGGTAAGTATTTGTTCAAACAAAGAAATTGTTTTAAAATGAGTCTTTCGAGTTATTATAGTTAAAGGCAAATTTTGAAAATATTAATTTAAATAAATTTGTTATACATCTTCATCTGATACACTATTGAATTAGAAATTATTTCTGCATATTACTCGATCTAATTAATTATTTTTATTATGTAATATTTTTGTAAATATAATAAAATAGAATAATCACATTATTATATTTAATATAATATTATAAAATTAAAATTTTTTTATTAATTCCTATAATAAATAATAATTAAAATTTGAGTAAATTACAATTGTAGAATTGATTATTACTTAAATAGCAAATACATTCATTTTATTGTAATAAAGATATAAAATTCTAAATGTCATTCTAAATGGAAACTATGTAGAATATTATTAATTTATTTGGTTTTTTTTTTAATGAAAAATAAAATGTAGTAAATTTGAATTTATTAATAATTAATGTTTCGCATATATAATTACTTCTATAATATTATAAAACTTATAAAATATTTTATAATGTAGAAACTTTTCAGTAAGCGTTATTATTCTTTGTAATTATAATAAATTTTTGTGTAGAATTAACTTTTTTGATTATAGATTCTATATGACAATGACTAGATGATTGAGTTAAAATAGTTTTTTATTAATAAATTAAGATAACTCCGTTATTAATTTTTTTGTGTTTAAAATCATAAAATTTAAAATAAATTTGACCTTATGTATACATAAAATATTTATTCATAAATAATTAAAGTCTTTTGAAAGATTATTTTGATGATTATTTTATATATCATCGTATCATCATATACATACAATTGAGTGACTGAATGTTGTCTATTACAGAATCAGTTAGAGAAACTTTTTTTATATGGTATTATATTTTTATATTGTAAAAAATAATTATAATATTTATTAGATGTCCATAAATATCAGAAATTTTGACAAATATTAAATCGATATTAATTAAAAACACTTAAATAAAGTTTATAATTAGAATTGTGCTTATAAAGTAATCTTGAAGGATGTATGAATTAGTATGAAATTTCATAGAAATTTTTTAATATGGATGATTTTATGTGAGATAAAATAAGTAGGAAAGATAAATGATAATGTTAAATGTTACGTCATCATAGCGTGATCTTTTACGTCAAAGAGTAATTGATTACACAGTCTAATGATGATAATATAATGTGAGAAATATCGAGTGTACGCGATAATAATAATGCTGTGAAAATTTCAATATTTAAAGAATCAATATCATCTGTAATAAACATGTTTTTATTCTTATTTTGGTAATTACTCTTTATTTAATAATTGAAATATCTATTTATATTAAACTATGTTTTCTACTAATCATTGGAAAATGTTATCTGAAATCTATAAAAAAATGGAACGTTTTACATTTTGAGTATATTTTATTAAATTTTATAAATTAAAAATTGTTTTCTCATAAGCTATGACAAGTTTTCTGCTTTTCAATATGTTATAGCTTTAATTGGAACAAATATTAATTTTTTTGATATTGAAATTATTTAAAAAATGAAATGGATATATTAAATTCAATTTTAATATACTTTAAACTATAATAAATAAATATAGTTCAATAGGAATAAAAAAAGTTAAAATGAAATTGTTCTATAAAGAAAGAATATTTAAAAAATGTCTATGTTCATAACTTGTAATTAGTTTGAATGTAATGTATGTATATAAATGTGTAGTATACATAAATACAATTGGAATTTTTTAAAGATATATTTTAATTCTTTTAAAACGATTTGTAGAATTTACTACTATTTATTTTCAACAATCCTTTATTTTTTGTTATTTATTCAAATTGATTGATATGAAACATAAAATTCAAATGATATTAGTTTAAGAATAAAAAAGCAAGTATTTAAATAACTTCAAATATTTATAGTTATATATGAATAAACATATAATGTTTATTTAACACACATTTATATTGTCATAAAAGTACTTATTATTACAAAAAAATTTAAGTGTTCTCGAATAAAGAATCTGTTAATTAAAGTATTATTTTTTATAACTTTATTATAACATTTATTTTACGTTCCATCTGTCTAATAATAATGAATTATAAAGTTATCATTTATTATAAATTAATTATTAGGTTTGAATTATTTCTTGATAATAATTTTTGTAAAATTATGATGTTCTTCGTTATTGAATAGTGTATGAAGTTACTAATAATAATACATTAGTTATATGTCGGGTTAGAAAAATTTTTAATTTCTTGAGAGAATATTGCAACCACATAAATTAGTTAAGTCGAGTAAAAAAGACACTCTCCATATAAACTACCTAAAAATAAGGATAAAGTATGGTTCTTGGAAAAGGGCAATGGCACACCGGAATTTTTAATGGCAGCAATAAGAAATGTAACTAAATATCAGTAAAATAGAGCAGTAAACATAGAGATCTAGGATTCACCTTCTTGAGATCTTTTGTCATCATCAGTTTTACTCAAGTGTTTTATAAACGAGTATGATAAAAGATCAGTCTAAATGGTAGGTATGTATTCAATTCTATAAAATGCTGAAAGATCTGAAAATCGGCGTTTTTACAAAAATAATCGGAAACTATGTCCTAATTTACTTGTATTGAGTCAGAGATTATATAAGTAGTTTGAAGTATCTAAATTTGTAGACACTTTAAAGTTTCATTAAAAACGAAAAGTTACGTGATCACTAGCTGATATGAATTATTAATTTTGAGACAGAACTTATTACGCTATACTTCCGATAATTGAAACAAAATTCCGTTGATAATGATTAAATGTACTTACCAATGTATTCTGGTAGCCGAGGCCATAATTTCCTTTATCTTTACTGGACATCATCTCGGCACTTTGTATTTGAAAATTTGCTACTGGTGCATTGCACTGGAAATGTGGACTATACTATTAAGACTCGCATTCGGCAACACTTGGTGCGGTGTTAGTGTACTAACGCTTGACGGTAGTTGCGCGATTTTTTGTTGAGAAATCGATAGATATGCATGCGTGGTTCTACTTCGGTTGTTCAAGTTGACGTCCGAATACACGACGTCACACTGCTGGTCTGCTTCGTTAATGTCGAAATTGCGACGGATGTTTTCGATATCTCTCCAAGCTAACTTATCACTGAACGATGTCCCAGCTGGTTATTATATGTTAACCTTGATTTCGCTTGTATGCGTGTGTATGTGCATGTACACACAAATATGCCATCGCATTCTATCTCTTGTCTTTTTCTTTCCGTCTTCAATAAACTTAGCTTTTCGCAGTCCTTATAAAGACGTGTCGCGTTTGATCTTTAAGTTTCTACTGGCACTACGTGACTGTGCCTGTATCTGTTTTTAGATAGGTGGATTCGCGCAGGCATTTGTTGATTGTGGCTTATCGCGGGATTCCTCTATTCTTCTACTTCGTTTCAGACTGATTTTCCCCTTCTTCTTTATTTTGTACTCGGGGGATGATACCTGTTTGAGTTATTCATTTTCGGTTCTGAGTATATGCTACTCTTTTATGAAAACTTATTAGCATTGTAGTTGCCTCTCCCACATTAAAGACATCGCCTTGCCATGCTGGAAAATCATAAGCTAAAAATTATACGAACTCTTTTCTAAAATCAGTATTATTATTCAGAGTAATAAAACAGTTTGTATAAAATCGGTATTTATAATTACCAAATTTTTTTATGACAGGTATAATTTTAATGAAAATTTAATTTCATGTTAAAACTATTAGTGAAAGTTTATAATTTAAACCTTTTCTTATCAAAACAAAGGTTCTATTACTTGAATAAATATGAAAACTTAAACTAAATATAATCAAATACTTTAAACATTAAAAAAAAATTATGGCAATAAAATTAACAGTTATTTCTTTTTCGTTGTATCCGATCCAATATTATATACAGCAAAATATTATAAAAATTATTCTATATATTTATTTATATTCAATCACATTGTTTAATAAACTAGAGTATACTTCCGAATGACAATTTTCTATTTTGTAGAATTATATAAATCTAGTTTTCTAGTTTACCAAAAATGATAATTTTCATTATAGTTAAAAAACTGTTTGAAATAGTGAGAAAGATATTATTAAAATAAAAATAATGCCTTTATTAGACATTTAGATGTTGTAAGTCATTGAAAAGATAAATATTTTAATAAAAGTATTTCTGTCATATTCTGACATATTTCAAATTCCTCTTGATTAAAAAATGGTCTAATAGTAAGATAACACTTTGGTTATGTAATTCTAACAAAAAAATTAAGGGAGATGAAAGAAAATAGTAGGGGAGGAAAATAAAAATAAGGCAGTGTTTATTTACGATTGACATTCGTGCGCTATTTTTTTTCACTCTTTTCACATCATGTCTGGTCAGTGTGAAACGTGATAGTCGACTGATATAATGAATTAATGAATATGAAATCGAAAGGGAGACGGAGAAGTCTTCTGCCTCCCTAAGATTTTTTGCGTTTTCTGCGGGAAATTCAAAATATTGCTACACAGACTGAAAGTGAACAATACTATTACTTCACCTTTTTCATCATTCTTTATCTTATTTTTCATTTTCAAACAGCACATGTGTTCACTTAACAATGTCATTTTTCGAATTTTAAGAAAAGTTTTGGTTTCTAATTCCATTATTAATTTTCAGATTGATTATGTGCTAATATTGTTATACCCATAATTGCATTTATTAATAAAGTTATTCATTACTTAATTGGCTATATTTGAATATTTTTACGGTGTGAAAAAATAATAAGTTTATTATTTTATTAAAATAGTTACATTCATTTATTAATTTGAAATATTAATTTAAATAATTTTTTATTTGTCCTAAATTCTTATAACAATAAATCCTTCAATTAATCAGATATAAATATAAGATTTCATTATATTCATTGAAGTGTATAATTTGATGTAAATATATTAATGTAAATATAATATATATATAATATTTTATTTTATGTCAATATTTACTTTTATATGCCAAATCTTAAATATATAAAAAGATAATTATAATATTATTAAAATTAAACTGATTAGTATATTTCATACTGTCTGACAAAAAAGCAAATTTTAATTTGAAGAAATACTAAGATATTTTTTAATGTAATATTAAAACATTTTAAAAAATGTTTTATTAAATTTTTTTTTAATGAATCTATAATATTTTTAATTTATAAGAAAATGAAAATTATTGTGAGATTAAATAAATGCATGTCCATATAAAATAAAATATTAAATTCACGCACAATGATTTCTACTATAATTATGCAAAGTAAGAAAAATAAAGCACTGATCTGCAGTGTACATATACGTTATATCAATAGATACTATCAATATAAATAAAATTAAGAACCTTGAAAAAAATTAAAAGGAACAATACGTTCATCTGTATATAGAGGTTTTAGAAGGACGTAGGTGTTCATTATTTTTCATATATATAGTTACTTGAGTAATTATTATCATAATATATAAGTAAATATATATATATTATTAAAATATTTTAAATGTTAAGTTTAATAATTTAACAGTATAAAATACAATTTTTGGAAGAACATCAACACTACAAAATTTATACGAATTCATATTACGCTATGATACATAATATGTAATGTTATATAAGTTCAATATCCATATATGATCGCTTAGTATGTTGTTCTATAGTCTTTTAAGTTTTTATTATATCTATTTAGTACATTTTACCCACTTTATAATATACAAATTATTTGTCTATTGAATTTATTAAATGATATAGAAATTATGTCAATGTTATTTTTATAATAAGAGTATTTTATTAAACAATTTGAAAATGAAAATCTGTGAATTAATTGTTTTAAAACTATTGAATTATATATATTTCAAAATATATAAATTCAATATTTTTTTAGAGCACTTTTTTTGTACATTAAAAGATTATTAATCAATATATTTGAAGCAGAATAAAAAATACTACATATGTAAAATATATAATGCAATAATTAATATAATATAATATGAAATTCTTTTATCATAGAACGATGTAGTCTTATTAGCATATTTATAGTTCTGAAATAAAATATGATATACAAATTGATTTTGTAAATTATTTTTTTTATTATTTAATGACAACGGGTTCTCACCTTCGGTTTATTATTTCGGATCATTAAACTTTTGTAAATCAATTAGTTCAGTATATTGATTTTTATTATTTTAGATTATATTAATTCATGTTAATTAAATATATTAGTAAAAAACATTTTTAATTGAAACATTTCATAATATTTAAAACAATATAAACTTATATGTAAATTTAGTTATATTTAAAAGAAATAAATATGTAGATAAAAATAATTTTAGTAACTTTCTATAAATGAAAAATATGCATTGATGTATTTTATTTTTATTTTATAGATAAACTTCATAAATTTAACATATTCTACTATATTAGTGTTGTATTTTACACGCAAATATATTTTATAATTATAATCAATATTAAGTCATAAATTCCTCGTATGTTCCTGGTACAAATTGTTTACAAAAAGAATTTCAGTCAATAATCATTAGTAATATACGATATATTTTTTAATATTCACTATATTACTATATCAATAATATTTATCTTGTTATTTGATTTGTTTTTAAAATAATTATTTTGATTGCATATCACTAATTCAGTTCAGATATGCATACTTTATGTCTACAATAGATATCTAGTTAAATTAAATTTGAAATTTATTTCTAATCAGAATAAATGAAAAAATATTTATAAAATTTATGGTTTTCCAAAATTTATTTATATGCCATTATTTCTAAATCGATCACATAAATAAAAAATAGATAAATTGAAAAGCTGTATGAATACAAATTTATTATTTTCACAATTTGATAATTTTAGAGTGTCTACCTGTACAACATCTGTAAAGTAAAATGTTTTTATTTGTCAAATTATGTAATAAAATAATTAGTATCAATTATTTAATCGCCTTGATTAATAAAGGAATAGCTTGTTTATTTTTTAGTTCTAATATTAATGTTTTAACTTTACTTAACTATTAAAGCAATGAATTAATTTAAGTACAGTATTATAAGTAAAACTACTAGATATCTTTTATATATATTTCGTTAGAATAAATATTAAAATATAATATATTAAACATATTAAATTAATATTATCATCGCTTTTCGTTAATTTGTTAAATAAATTTCACGAATCAGATATTTTATTAAAAAAAAGAAAGATTATATTCTAAAACTTATAGTTTATTAAACATCGACTTTATTAAAACAGTCTATAAAAGGTATTAAAATTCGTTTAATTATAATATTAAATAATAATTTAGTTTTATAAAAATATAAAAGAAAACGATATTAAAATAATTAATTAAACTTAATATAATGATTTATGAATTTAAAAATGTAAAATGTCTTAAACAATTTATCTAAATTTATTAATTTATAATTGGTTCGATTAAATTTATGATTTTTAATTATTTAATTTTTAATAATATTTGAATAGTCAATTATATAAGAAAAAGTTTTAATATAAATTAAAATTTTTATATAAATAAAGTATAGTTAATTTTAAACAGAAATAAAAGCTTTAGTAATTATATGGGTATATCGTATAAATATTTTAATTATATTTGAAAAGATTAATATTAAAATATGGATCATAATTTCAAAATATTGAATTGAGTATACATCATAAACAATATATTTTAATCTATAGTTATTATGATGTCAGAACAATAATCTTTTATACATTTTTTATTATTAACAATTATAAAAAGCACATATATTTATTTTCAGTACAACACATACCTACATTATACTATTACTTCAGTATATCAGTGTAAAATTCATTGATTAAATTAAATTTAAAAACACTAACAAGGAATTTCGCTAAATGTATTTAATGATTATTTTTATTTATCTATTATTTAATTGATATTTAAATTGAAATAAATAAAAATCTTAATACATAGATATAATGTAAGTTCCATTTATAATTTAAGAAATATAAGAAAAATTCATAGTAAACATTTGTATATAAATTATACATTTTCTTTAAAAATGATTATTTACTTATGTACTGTTTAGGTGCAATAGTATTATTTCTAAACAGATTCTTTTACGCCAGAATAACTTTTATATTGATGTCTATTTAATCATTTTGTTCACATACCAAATTTAGATTATAAAATTTTTTTACACAAATAATAAACAATTTTGTTTTAATGAACAATATATAAATTACTTAGCCTTGTTATTTCAAAGTTGTCCGTAATATTACAAATTATTTATTTTATAATATATAATAAATATTTATTTCATGATACATTTGTTAAGCAAGGAATTATGGAGGAATTTTATTATGCTGATTTGGATCAAAATAAATGATAAATTACTGCACTATAGTGTAGCTTTAAATAAAGAAATTTATTAACTAAACATTCGTGTTTGTTTCAATATTACATCACAAAAATATTTATCTGCTACATAAATTGTTTTATTAAAGTTTAGAAATATTTAAATTGTTATTTAATAAATTTATGTATAACATAGATTGCTATACATAAATTATACAAAATACATTATTACTTGCATGAATATAATGTTTATATCCTGTATGAAATATTAATCATATGTTGTAAATACAAATTTCAACTATCATAAGTTGAAATGCATCAAATTGATCGTAACCAATTATTTTATTAAAAAAAATCAGACCCAAATCCTAGATTTCTAGTAAAATGTAAAAACTATTTGTTTATGTGCTCACTTAAAAACTACACTTATTTTAATTCTTGTATATTTAAGATAGAAAATATGTTCAAAAAATATATTTTTTACCAATAAATGTCAATTAATAGTATTGACTGTACTGTCTTATGCTTTGAATCTAAATAGTATAGTCTTAAATCTATGATTTTGTTATTTATCTCCAGTTGGTGAATCATCAGAACTTGAACTTGGCACAATTGACGCTATAATAATATATTTACAAATTAAAAATTTTGGTATTATTATTTTTATTTAATAAAGTATATGTAATATTATCACCAATAATAATAACTAGTATTATTAGAAAAATAATACCAATAATTATCATCATTTTAAGATTTTTCCACCAATATTTTCTTTTTAATTTTCCTGCTTGCTGCTCAAATTGTGCAGCTCCCATTTGCAGCGCGTCAGCTCTATTGTCAAGTTCAGATAATTTTTGATCTCTTTCTAAGACTTTGTCTACATTTACTTTCATTATTCCAACAACTTCATCAACCTTGGCTTGTGTTTGTTGTAATTTTTTATTTGAAACAGATGCTTGTTTTACTCCAAAGTCTCCATCAGATGAGTAAGTCCTACCTTCCATATTAATTCTAAAATAATATATATATTTTTTAATCTAATAGGAATTATTTACATATTCATATTAAATAATTATTACAAATAAATAATTTTGTTTTTTATAAAAATGATTGATTGTCTTTCCTATTTTAGTAAAACATTGATTATTCTTGTGTCCGAGTTTCTTAAAAAATCTAACTATTAATACTGGTTTTAAAGTAAAACATCCATAACCTCAAAAACATTAATACGATTAATAATTGATGAATCATATAAATTTTCAAATACCATGCTTAAAAATAAACAGTAATGATAAATGATATCGTATGCTTTCTCAAAATGGTAAATATTTTTTCTTTAATTGCTCAAGATATTAAGCTTTTCTACGGATTTCTCATTATTTTAGCCTATAAAACATTGAATATAACTTACGACTTCAAATATTTCAGATTATTATCAGAATAGAAAGAAGTTATATGTAAGTATTGTTAATTTATTTTTAGGAATTGATGATACCAAGTCACTTGAAAGAAATTGATTCCGTATACTATCCACCTTTCATGGATACATTTTATATGTGGATTAGCTTGCGTTGGCGATTTATCGGAAAGATTTAATATTTTCCACAGTCGTTATTTCTTGCATATTTTTTTATTGCTATTTAAAGATGGCGATATTTTGTGGCGTAAAATTAATCGAATTATTACGTATAATTCTTCTTATGTATTAGCATAAATAAAATTTTGATATTTTTATTATGAGCAATATAAAATAAAATTATAAATTAATCTGTTACGGAATATTCATATGATTTATATAATCCGAAAAATATATTATAATATAAAATTTTAGAAGAAATAATGGTCTTAGATACATATTATATATGAATATTTTATTACACAATAGGTAAAAAATATAATTGAAAAATTTATATGTAGTCCATTTTAATAGATTGACTACGCTTTCTATATTTTTTATTAAAATACGCAATTAGAATAAATAGAATTATAAAAAGATATAAATAAATATAATTGAAATAAATTATTAATTTTTCGCGGCAGTATTAAACAAAAAATTTTAAAAAATCTTGAAAAATAATTATTTTCTTATATTTAATGTTATGAATATAGACAAATAAAATACTTAATTAACTAAATATATTGAAATTATTTTTATTTTTAGATATTTAGTTCTAAATAAGTTATTAGTTACCCAATACACTAATAATAAAAGTATGAGAAAAATTGTAAATAAAAATTTCTTTCTAATAAAATCTGTTTTATTATTAACTTTATCCCAAAATTTTTATTATATATACTATATATATAATCTTATATATTCTAATTTATAAAATTAATTTTTATAATTGACAATAAATTAATTTAAAACCTTTAACTTTATATGCAAAACATTATTTAATTACAAGACTAGTACGCGTCAATTGTAAGATGGACTCTAGAATATAATATATAAAATTATAATGTTTTAGTTAGATTAATAAAATTAATCCATTTAATAGATATCATTTATTAATTGAACTATGTGAAATTTTAGTATAATAAAAATTATTATATAGTAATAATTATAATGTATTTTATAATTCTTTTTTATTTTTACAAAAAATTGATAGTTATTGTAGGTTTTTTTTCTAAGCTTTTTGGAAATTATTATTTTTATATATATTTCCTGTACAAAAATAAAAGAATTATTATTTAAAATTGTTTATACTATGCTAAATTTTTAAATAGCAATCTTATAATGTTTGTACTAACAAAGATATTATTAATTTTAAATTCAAAATTCGCACTAGTTATTTATAATGTAATTATTATGCGTCTTGCCATAGTTATAATAGTAAAAATAGTTTAAATTTTTCTCATTAATAGAGTAACAGTTATTACAAAAAGTAGATAGAAAAATTAAAGTATAATCATTTATATAATGAAGATCTGATTAAAGTAATATGGTTCGTTTTAAATTATAGTTGAAAATGGATTTGTATATTTAAACATCAGCTTTGTGTTTATATAATAAAATAACATAAGGGAAAGTATAGAAGTTCCATATTTAATTAAAATTTATATTGTTTTATATCATTTTTATTATTAGAAAATTATATGCTGGTCGTTCATCTATAAAAATCTGTAGAGGCATAATTTTACTTTATGCAGGCAAGTACATACTAAATTCCAGTCAAATATCAAAAACGTTGGATCAAGTATGCGTATGATTAAATATAAAAAGAAATTGGGATTATAGCTCATTTGCTTATTGACAATAACGAATTATAATTAGTATTCTTATATAAATACTCAGTCCAATTACGCTACCTTTTTTTAGTGTTCTTTTATATTTCCTTGACGCATTTGTGATCGTTAAAACTTCCTCGCCTTGGTAGCAAATTTGTGGTCATGCGTTATTGACTTTTTAGTGCATATGGTTTTGGCGGGAAAATTCAAATGATATCGTACGAGTTGTGTGATACATTACGAGCGAGGGCGCCCGCAGCAATGTCTCGTCGTTCTCGTTCGTGGCGGTGACGGCGGCTCGAGGAAAATTCATCAATACCCGGTAGTAGTAAGTAAAAGTTACTAGTGAGGGGTTTTTGATGATACCAGAGTGGTCTTAGTCAGTGTAGTATTTGTTGCTGTCATTACAGAAACGAAGAAGAGTTATACTAGCCAATCGAGGTTGTGGCGAAGCTCACTCGCTTATTTGTTATATAAAATAGCAGTAACCTGTCCATAATGTGAGTACGGATTCCTAAACCTGTCTAACCTATTAGCGTACATATCGTCCCCTGTCTTCACTCCCCTGCTCATATTTGCGTGTGTACATTGATCTTCATTTACATATAGTTATATATATATATATGCGCGGATGCGCATTGTACCGTTGCAGGATTCGCGCAGCCTTCAACTCTCGCTTGAAGATCGAACCTGCCGTGTCCTTTTTTACAAGTATAAAGATCTTTATCGACTATAAAAAATAATGCTGCCTAATTTCTGAAAATACTTAATAAAATGACAGTTGGAGAATCTATTAAAGAAACTTTAGATCGCTTAAACTGAAATGCCTGGATAATAACAAATATTCGCGGAGGCCTGATCGAAATTGATCGATGTTATACAAATGAATGTTGTTTATAAAGTGCATATAATTGCATCCGAGCATAATGTGTAAAATCAAAGAGGAAAATAGCCATGACTAATAGCGCCAAAATGAAAAGAATTTGCGAAGCCAGTCAAGAAAAACGGAACGACTTAATCAGACGGTTGTTCGATAGAAAGGGTTGTAGGACGGGAAATATCATTTTGATTGAAGATAAAATGATAAAAGAATCGCATAAAAAAATTGAAAAATTAATAAAAATGCTGTTTATTTAATTGTTACATTCGTTCATTAGCCTACGAAAATTAATAATTTACGGAATGTTAATAAATAAGTACGAGATTTTTCAAAACTAACTGGAATGTAATTAAGCTCTATTCAGTTTTCATGTTGGGAAAATTAGGACTAGTGTATTAATCTATAACAAAGTTTCTTTTTTTTTAATAAAATAGGCATTTGTTATCTGAGAAATTTTTATTTTAGTCTTTCAGTGTTCTGAAATTGGAGTATTCTTTGTAGCATTCGAGTTTATCCTTTAATGTATTTTATTAAACAATTGCAATAATGCAACTATAGCTGCAATACTCCATATTATGAATTTCTACTTCATTGTATATCTCGAAAATTACTTTATTGATTCTGAGAATTAAATTTTAAGAAAATGAATAAACTTATAGCGTAGGTTTAATTAATTACCTGACAATTTGTATTTTAAGGTTTTATTATGAAATAAAAGAAGAAGATTATTCTGTCAGAATAAAAATACTTATAGGTATATATATATATATATATATATAATGTATGAATTTTTGCATATATAGTTTTTATTTTATGAAAATTTGGCGTCACACTAAAATATACTTTTCTTTTTTAAAAATGCTACTAATGTTTATTAATTCTGAATTCTGTATTTTTAGATATCTGTCAAAATTACTTTATAATGAAGAGTTTGTTTCATGAACTAATATATAATTTTTAATAATTTTACAAATTATCAAATACGTGAAATATGTACAAAAAAATTGTTTAACTTTTCTTGAAATTTATTAATATTATTTATAAATATTATTGTGTTAAATGTGTAATTGAACCAAAATAATTTCTTATCCATAATAATTGCTATAATAATCAATAATAATTACTGCATAAAAATGTAATAAGTATTAACCTTCTAAATAAAATTAGAATAAGATTTTGCATGATTTTTTTTTAAATGTATAAAATTATGCTTATTTTAATGAAATAATAATATAATTTCAATTGATATTAAAATTAAAATCATTGTATTTAATAGTATAAAACAATAAATTTATATTAATCAATGAAATCGCTGCTATATAAACGCGTTGAGTTAAATGGTATTTGTGATATTTTTAAAATATTTACGTCTTTACTTCGATTCAAAAAGTTTTTTAATACATTTATTTTATTGAAAATTATTGATTTATTTAACTTAGTCTATTAATTATGCTTTCAAAAAAAACTAAAATTATACGTGTTAAATTGAAAATGATATTAGTTTTATGCAGATGGTAAAAATATGCATTAATGTTTTATTATTCTTTATAATTATACTAGTGAATGTGCTGTTATTTACATGCTAGTCTTAAAAGCTTTAACAACTCAAATATATACTTAATATCATTGTCAACAAGATTTAAAGTCAAATAGTATTAATATGTTTATGTAGGCTTTTAAATTTAAAAATTAAAATTCGTATTAAGAAAGTGCTTACTATAAACACATGAGCAAATAAAATAAAATAAAATATGGTATTATTGAATTTTTTAATTACGTTTTTAAAATATTTTTATAATCTTCCCAATAGTTACAAGTGTATAGATTAAATACTAATATGACGAAATATTTTTATATTTCTATTTTATTATATGCTATAAGCTATAAATTTTCCATGTAACATTTATCAAACATAAATATTCATTAACTGCATTCTGAATAAGCTGAATGTATCCGAATTATTTTAGTTTTAGTTAAAAAAGGAACATTTATTTTATAACAAATCAAATTTAGTGAAAAGAACATTAAAATAAATATCGATGTTTACTAGAAATTGTTGTATTTAATTGTATGATTATTATTCAAATAAGTGTATTTGATTCGACCATAAAATATCGTAAATGTTTAAACGACCATGTAATTGATATGTATCTTTCTAAACGTCGTTATTCATTACAATAAGTAGAATGAACGGTTACAAATAAAAAAAGTAATATAGATCTGACTTGTTTTAACGTTTGTTTCTAATTGAAATCAAATAAATGCTAAAAATTTAAATTAGTTAGTATGTTAATATTAACCCAGTATTTATATCATCTTTATATAATTTATATAAAATAATATTAGACTGACGCCTCGTATCATTTTATACAATGATTAAAATTTGATTCATTTTTTAAAAGTTCATACATAAAATTAATAAAAGGAGTAGTTATTTAATCCCAAAATAGAAATTTCCCGAAAATATTTACATATTATTTTATACTAGAAATATTTACTGGTATTCTAATATTAAAAATGTATAGCAATACTTATTCATTGTAACATATAGTATTTTTTTGTAATAGACAGTAGCTTCTCTTTTTAGATTTTCTTTTATCTAACTAAATCAATTATATAAAATCTGAATAGATATATTCGGATTACATAACATAAGATTTGATAATATAATATTGTAGTATTTATTATTTTATGAAAAAAGGTACCTCCATAGCTTAAATTTAATATATTAGTATTCAAATGTCTATTCAATTAAAAACTGAATGAATAAATTATACATTTAATGCATTCATGAATAAAGATTTTTTTTACAATTAGATAAATAACTAGATACAATTCATAATTTTAATTTGATCGAAGAATAAAATAGAATTAATAATAGATAAACTGCTTTATTGAGAAGAAAAATTTTTAAATATAAATAAATGTATAACAAATTGAAACAATTGGATGATTATTGATTACATGATTTAATGTATTATAAGAATTTTAATTTTTATCAACATTTTATTTATAAATTAATATTTTAATGATTCATAAGTATTATACAAAATTAGAAGGAAGATTCAATTCCTGAAGCTCGAATTTGAAACACATGGATATTATATAAAAATATAAATGTAAATGAAACTCTGCTTATAAAATATAAAAAAATAATGTTTAATATCTAATATTGTTAAGCTGTTAAAATTAAAATTATTTACTTACTTCATCTCATTCAAAACCATGCTTTGAAATATGTAATGCATTATGAATAAGATTCGAAAGAAAGTAATTAATAGTAAAGAATTGCAAAGCGTATACTAAGGTTTCAGCATCTAATAAATGTTACAGGGCAACTGAGGGGGGTGGACTTGTTCCTGACGTGGCAGGTGGCGTGGGATCGGGAGTTCCTGGTGGTGATGGCATCATAGGTGGTCCAAGGACTCCTCAGCAGGTTGCCGCACAGAAACGGTTGCAGCAGACTCAGGCGCAAGTCGACGAGGTTGTCGATATCATGAAGACTAACGTTGAGAAAGTTCTTGAACGAGACCAGAAACTTTCTGAACTCGATGATCGAGCTGGTGAGGATTTCTTAATATATATATTTTCAATAATGGAGCCTTATCCGAGAGCTATTAAGTCACAACCAAATGATGATAAGAATGATCGCAGAGAAAGGAGGCTTCGGCTTAAAGACTGATTTAGTAAATTGCAGTATTTTATATAAATCTACTAAAATTTAATTGTAATTATCACTGGCAACTCTGTGCATCGCTCTAATTTTATGCAATTGGGCATATATTATAGAAGTATTTTTTTAATGCAGGTAATAAAGCTAAATAATATGTTACATATTCAAATTATACATAAAAATTCAATAAATATGATCCTCAACAATCAATATGTATACGTATATATATATTATTTGTTTACATATTGCTTTATTTATTTCTGTCCTTTGATAAAAATTATAAAAGATCCATTATTATCTTATTTTGAACTATTATTATACTATATATGTTATTTAATACTGCATTAACTAAGTTTTATTAATATAAATTAAAAAATATTTATATCTTAATATAAATACTTTAACAATCATACATTATTTAAGTCATTATATTAGAGAAAATCATAGCTTTTAGATTTTAATTAAAATAATTTTCATTTTATTTCTCATATAAAATATCAGTTCTTTTCTTTATTTTTACATTAATTTTATAAGTATTTTGAATTATTAGAATTTAAATATATATCTATTTTCATTGGGTCTAAATACATTTAAATGAAATCTATTATATATTAATATTATGCAAAATGTAAAAGAAAATATAAATTTAAAAGGAATAAATAAAAATAAAACTTTGTTAAATGTTGTATGAAGAGATGAATAATTATCAATTAATAATTCATGTTAATAAATGTATACTTTTTAATAAATGAATTTTTTAACTATATACAGTAGAAAATAATTTTTGATTAAAATTTATATTCTAAATTCACTTTTCAACTTAAGTATCTTGTAAATTACATGAAATATTATGATAATTCTAAGATAACAAATTTTAAGAAATTAATTTTTCTAACAACACAGATATAATATTATGCATTAATATTCAGATTTTATATGTATATATGTATATATATATATTGTAATTCCTTAATAAATGAGTAAAGGCTAATATGTTTAAAGTAACTTATTAAAATTTTATACTACCCACATAGAGAAACTTATCTTATGATAGCGAACCAACCAGTACTTTAATCAATATACAATTTGATTCGTAAAAGCGATTATATTATTGTATTTTGCTACAAGATTGTAGATAAATCTATCACTAAAAAATGTTGAACTATATGATTATTATGTTTTAAAACATTATGAACAAAACATCAAGAGTACAAGATGTGAACATATAAGACACGTGCTTGAATTTTTATTAAATAAAATAATATATTTTAAAAAGTACTTAGTATTAAATGATATGTGTAAGTACACATTTTGTGTATGTTTGTTTCAATTTTTAACTTTTTTTTATCAAATATACTTGTTAATACTGAAACCTATAAACAAATTATTTATCTAACTTTTATTTAATTAAAATTTGTGAAACAAAAGTTCATTAGCCAGTAATTAAATTTGATTAATATAAATAGTAGAATTGTATTTCTTTGTTTTCATCAACATAATATAAATATAATAAAAATAGTCAAGTTATAAAAGTGTAACATAATTTTGATGACATTATCAAAGTCAATAATTAAAACATATAATTAATTTTTTTAATAAAATTATATAAACATAACAGCATTTGATAGAATCTAGAAAATTTTGCAAACGAAAACAAAGTTTCTATTTAATCAGCCATTTCCATATTTTTTAAATTGTATTGATTATAATAAGATTGAAATTTTATGCATCTGTCTTAGATATTTTATTCTTCTTTAGAAAAGTTAAATTTGTGCGAATTTCATTTACGCACGCTTTCAATTCAATAAATTTGTATAAAATATTTGCTTTACAATTTTAGAAAAAAGTATATAGCTAATGAAATAGAACATTTGCCCATTTTATCAAAATTTTATCAGAATGAAAATTTTTTATGAAGTACTGAAATGTAGTGTAATTGTTGTTCTTCGGTTTTTTAGATGCACTCCAACAAGGTGCGTCTCAATTTGAACAGCAAGCTGGAAAGTTAAAGAGGAAGTTTTGGCTACAAAATTTAAAGGTGATTTGTACACTATTAAAAGATCTTGTTTTAATGAAATAGTTTATTCAACTTTATAAAATAAATTTCCATATTATATATAATTCGCACTTTTCTTTTGAAATTGATTTGTCATTTTGAAATTTTATACTCATTAAATAAATTATATCATAAAAAAATATTATATATAGTTTTACATCCATAATTGTAAAATAAAAATAATGAAAGATTAATAAAATTATTATTAATCTTACAATTAATATGACTGGTATATAAAACTTAAAAATGTTTAATAAAAATGAGATTTTATTTTACATTTTAATAAATTTAAACTTTAATTTTTTCAATGAAATATTTTTAATCGGTGTAGAAAAGAAAATAAAATATTACTTTGACACTTATTTTTAACATGGCATATATTAAAAAATATAATAATTTTATTTGCAATATAACTTATAATATAAACATTTCTATATTCAGTTTTAATTAGTATTGGTTTTTAATTATACATTATTCCAAGTATTACTTATTTTATGTAATACCTTTGCCATGCGATTAGGGGAAATCTTTTAGTGTACTTTCTGTGACATATTTATGTAAATTTTTAAAAATAAAATCTATTTGTAAAACAATATATTATAATATGATGAACTAAATCGAAATTATTAGAAATAATAAGTATCGTATTTTTAAAATAATCCTGTCAATAAGAATTCAATCAAAATTTTTTAATATATTAGATAAATTTTTGTTCTAATCAAATATCTAAACACGTGATATACAATTAATAGTTTTTTACTTTTATCATTAAAGATGATGATATTTATGGGAGTTATCGGATTAATTGTGCTCGCCATTATAGTTGGTAAGTAAAATACGCACAATTTGTTTGCTTTAAAAAGCTACCTTTAAAACTCATAGCTGTTCAATGTCCAAAATGAAATGTATGTATACGTCGATGTATGTCGCCGTACTGGTCACTTACAAATTCCAACTTTTGCTCAAAATTCATAACAATATTTAGAGTGCATCACAGCTTTAAATCAAAATTAAATTTACAATCAAGCAATAAAATAGTTTATAAATTACTGATTTATTTCTATTCTGATTTATTAAAAAAATTTTAATGATTTATTTAAAAATTTTGTCTGGTCAACTTGTTATTAATGATTTTTATTAATTTCCTTTAGAAACAACTCTTTAATCATATTAAAATTACTTTTGTTTTTTAAAATAAAGGAAAATTATTTTTGAATTGACACAAGGTTTCATTCATTTATTTTGTATATTAAATATAATTAAATTGTCATAGAAAATTGTCATCCGAACTTATCAATTAAGTCTATTCAGTCTTTACATTTATTATAACAACGGAAATTCGTGTAAATGTTATATTTTTTTAACGTTTCTATAAAATAATTATTTGATTATAGTTTTCATAACATTTATAAATTAAAATTTTCATTACTTTCCAGGTAGTATTCTTATTGTAAAATATTCATTTATATTATTATATCGAACTTGCATAAACGAATTTTCAATAAAAATTTTAATCTTGGTAGTTATATTGAAAATATATTAGTGATTTTTAAGAAGAAAAATATTATTAATGAAGCCTTTATGTAACAATCAATCATTTTATACATTAAGAATAATGTAAATTGAGAGATTTTGAGAGAAAACTAACGCTACTTAAATTTCTTGCTAATAAATAATGTTTTTGAAATTGCAAATTGAAATATAAATTATTAACGTAGAAATTTATTTATAATTTTTTTTTATTTTATAAAATCTGTAGATACTTATAATTTAATCAATTGAAATTTATTACAATATATATAGAAACTTAAATATAATTATAAAATCTGAATTTTAATCTTGTAATCATAAAAGTTCTATCTATCTATACAAATATATTACATATTTCAATTCATGCATATTTCAATAAATCCATGTTATAAATTTTATGTACTTTATTTTCTATTACGCATTAATCTTGTTTATTGAAAGAAAAATCACCTATAATGTGTGATTTTCTATTTTTCTTTTTTTTTTCGTTTAGGAAACTTCATGTAGGTGTGCTGTTTAATGGAAGGGATGTGTGTGAGTGAGTTAGGCATACGAAACATTGTCTTTATTTTTTCATTGTGTAGATTATTACCTCACCATTAATTAATCTTTTTAAAATTTTAAATTGATTATTACATTGTACTGTATGCTTTTCTTTAATTTCATATAAATTTTATTCTGTACGTCAACATTCCATAGAAATTACTGGTTATCTGTTATGCTGCCAATCTTGTATTTACAACACATACGCGTGCACGTGGATGCGCGCATTTAATGATTTATTGTATTATTGTATTTTATAAAATAATGTGTTGACGAGTTTTTGACAAAAATAATTTTTGTATTTGCTGATACATAAAGTAAATTTTATGGTGCAATTTGTGGCGACTTTATTGTTTCAGTTATAAGTGCATGAGATAAATCGATTGCTTTTATTTTTACCCAAATTATCAATAATCAGAATATAAGTTATTAAACTCGTGTATAAGATTATTCAATTAATAAAATTAATTATAAAGCTACAATCATAAATTCAAATTTAAAAGAATAAGCTTTGAAAATTTTGTTTTCTTTTTGGATGTCCATTCAAAATTATAATACGTTAAGTATAATACGTAATAGTTTAAGAACTTCAAAAGAATATTAATTAAATGCAAAATTACATAATTTAACATATTACATTTTTTTCTATTTAAAAATAAAAACGATTAAAATGTTCTGTATCATAACAAAACATGTAATTAATTATTAAAGTAAGCATTGTATATTTTCATTAATGATATGTTATAAAATATAAAAAATGTATCAGAATTACTACAAATTATTAGAGAAAAATAATTATAATAAATATAATGAGTTTATTGACACCAATTTCTGTGAGCTAAATAATCTTTTCAAATTGAAGACTTTCTTATTACCATTGCTTTTAAGTACAACATAAATATTAAGAAAAGTTGAATAATGTAAATTACTATATTACATATTTTGGGATATTTAAAATGTTATGTGTCTGTCTATTTCAATTTATTTTCCACATCTTATATTTTGTTCGAAGCTAGTCCCAGCGAACGAATTTCGTCATTTATAGTAAAATTATTAAATTTACAATAGATCTAATCATTTTTATTTAATCATCTTATTTAATAAAATTTAGAAATAAAAAGATCAAAAATTGAAAAGTCAAAATATTAACGAAATAAACTTTTTTAATAAAATACGAGATGATTTTGTTGTTGCATTATCTATTCTATTCTGTATTATTTTAATGCTAAGTTTCGTTCAGGACTTTTTACCTCTATACCTTCTACTCAATACGATAAGCTTTATTTTTTCTTTAGTTTCAATATTTGTATTTTTTAACTTTTTTTTATAAATATTATTTTTCCATTTTTCATTATATAATAAATATGTATGTAAAATAATTTATTTGTTTATATATAATCGATTCAATTTAGAAAGGAAATCAAATAACAAAAATCATTATTTAATTGATTTTTTCCGTAGGCAAAATTTTTTTTAAAGAGTTACTTATGTCAGATTATACGAGAACAGAAAATAAAATTTACTAATATATTAAATATTAATAGAAAATATTAAATAGAAAATAACAAATAGTATAATCATTCAAATATGATTATATAAAAAAATAAAGAATTATTATGTATACCTTATAAACATTTTCTATATCTTTAATTATATTCTTATATAAATATGCCTCATGTATTAACTATAAGTATAAAAACTAATATTAATTGCACTTTTAGAAAAAATACAAAAAAATTGTACTTGTTCAGATATACTATTAAAATAATGTACTGGGACTCTTCGAATATAAATTCTAGTTCCGCTTAATATAAATTGAGTATTTATGAAAATTTATTTGAATATCATAGGAATAAAATTTATCAGCATGGCTACATTTAAACAAATGCATGTTTATATATATTTTAAAATAAGTATACAATATAGATATTAATTGCCCATCAATTATTAAAATTATTTGAATTTTTTTTAAAAAGTGAAATCATTAATGAATGTTTTAAAAATATTTAAAATAAATAATTATTGATTTACTAAATTGAGTATATATGGCACTATTATTATAGTTACATTTGTATATATTATGATTGAACAATCAAAATATTTGAGGTACTTTGTTAATTAAAATTTTGATTGAAGTTTATGCATTATTTAATATGCAATATTAATATTATAGATATAGTATGTTTGCATTAAAGAAGATTTTAATTTACCTTGCTTTTTGATTAATTTGAAAAAATACCTCCTTTTATTATAATAATATACTGAAAAATGTAATAAAACCATATTCAAATAATTTTTTTTATTTGAAACACACGTAATATTTTTATTTAGTATTCACAAATAAAGAAAGGCATATAAATATAATTTATATAGTAAGTTACTTTCAAGTCGAAAATTAGTTGATATACTTTGCATGTAACTGAAAAACAAATCAGATAATTTATTATAATTTGTATCTATTTTAAAAAAAAATAATTACAAAATTTGATAATCCGCATGCAAAGCTTATAATTTTTTTAACATGAAATGGCTCATAAAAATAACACTCGTCCATTAACTATTTTACACAGTTCATAAAATCTATGGATGTGTTATTTTCAGCGAGCACCACTTGGGGAAACGACTCCGAATAATCATTAAAAATTAATATATTCGGGTTTAGAAAAAATAGAAACGGGGGATAAGAAATATTCACTAAAGAAATAATGTAAAAAAGGAAATAAAGAACATTAATAGAGGACTCAACATCAATCGAGGACTGTGAAGATCATCAAATGAAAGCGCAGAGTAAATTAAAGTGGAAATACATCCAAAAAGCGAGGACGAAGAAGATATTGTGAACTAACTAAAATGAAATGAAATATTGATTATTTTATTAGACTTGAATTAAGAGGATAAAACTATGCTTATTCTTATAGAAAATAAATCACACAACGAATGCTGATTGGATTTCCCGCATATGAAACATGTCCGCTCATGTGATTATTTCAATATACCTAATTAACATAGTGCACTTGTATTCTTGGTTTAAATTAAAACAGAATAGCAAATAAAAACATAAGCTCGTTTTCTTGTAATAGGATGCCTTTCATGGTGTGGATATTAAATTTCTGAAACGAAGCTTCAATCAACAAGACAAATGAAAAAAATATGAGCATGTTATCTCAATCTTTTTAAAATGCATTGATTTTTATTTTCAAAATGTTCATGTTTTCGAAGTTTATTTTCATCTCTGAATTGAATACATAAATTAATTTCTATTTTAAAGGGAACGAAAATTTAATAGTAATTTTAAGTGCAGCTATCAAAACAATTAGTGCTTATCTTGTATATTTAGATAGATCCTACAATCATTTTACTGTACAAAATGATCTCAAATACAAGATCTGAATTAAATTAACAGAGTCAAAGTAAAAAGAATAGGATTATTAATAATAAAAATATTAATTAGTTTTTAATCTGGCTTAGTATAGACAATTTGCAAGAAAACCAAACTCATCAATATAAAGAAGTTAATTAATTCATGATTCATATTTGCAATAATTGCGTTCTAATACTATATAATATTAAATATACAATGTTGAATGTGTAATAAGAATATAAAGATCAATATTATAAAAAATGAGAAAAACATTAATTTATTTCGAATAGGTATAACGGCTTTTTATTATAGCTATATGAATGTAAAATAATAAAACCATTTTTAGTTTACACAATTCATCTTATAAATATAATGTTTGTATATTATAATTTTATTTTATTATTACATACCTGTTTGTGAGTTTGTTTGATAAAATATAATAATATACTATATAATGTTAAAAATTCCAATAAGTATAATTATAAATATGTCTGAACTATAAAAATGAATAAAATTGTAATATGAATATAACGTAAATACAGTACAATGTAGAAAAGAGAAAAACTGAAAACAAAGTAATAATATTTATAAGCTATTTTTATTAGATTTTTAAAGATTTTATTTAATGATTCATTTAGCTTCTTGTCAAAATTTGAGCTTTGAAATTGTTATCGAATAATTGAATCAAATGAACCATCTATGATGATAATTCTGAAAAATAATTAATTGTATAACCAGTCGTAAATCTTTACAAATTGCTTACTCATGGTATATATATATATATATATATGTATGTATGTATATTGATACTAGTTATAATATAAAAAGAAATAAAAAAAAAAAAGAAATATGATAATAAGCAAAAATATACTATTGCTATATTAGATACTAATGCTTTATTGGTAAATTGTTCGTATCTTATTTTTAAATAAATTTTACAATTACACAAAAAAATAAAAATACAATTTTTTTCACAATAAATTCTAAAAGACAAGGAATACTAAATATATTAAATTACACCACTATAAAAAAGGATTGTATAAAATTAAATTTGTTCTATGAATTCTATTTGTTGCTTTACTATAAAGTCATTTTTATTGCGCAAGGCATGTATTTTTGTAATTGAATATTCTATGTATTTATTTGATTTTTAATCAATTAAGGTCGTACATAAAAATGCTAAGTGTAAGAATATGAAAAATAAATCAAGAACGAATTGGATGAGTTGTTTATGTAAAAAATTGGTAATGGAGAATGAAATTCAGATGCTAGATAAATAATGCGTTACATTAAATATATGTACATTAGAAAAGAAAAGAATAAATTTAGAAAATAATCTCTGAAGTATTAGTTTATTTTCAAATTTTGTTTGTTAAACAGTGTTTCCAAATAATCTAGAGAACATTTTTAAAGTATAAAATGTAATTCATTACTCAAAACTTACAATTTTTACAATAACCCGATGTGATATAATTTAATCACTTAATTTTGTTCTTAAAAAAATTAAGAAATAAAATAGTAATTTATTGTACTATTTAACATTATCATTTTTATTTCGTGAATCATAATAAAGATTTACAAAAAATATTATATTAAAGATTTGTAATTAAATATTATAAAATTAGAAAAATAATTTAATATTATTGCTTTTCATTTTATTCGATTTATTTAAGATAGAAAATAATTCAGTATAAATATAAATGATATTTTCTTATTTTTGTCGTGTTATATATTAAAAACAGCTATGTAATAAGAGCATCATATTTTTATATTTACCTTTTTAATCCTACGAATATTATCGATATAAATATATTTACTTTTATTATTACTATCGTGGTTTAGGCATTATTTATAAATAAATATTCAATAATATTTAAAAAGGAAATGTGTACAATTTTAAGATCAAAGAATAGGTGATCTCCTTTCTATAATTATAAAATGGCTATTGAAAAAACTATTTTTAATGTTTTATTATTACTTTTCCAATATTTCATATCCTTTTATTACGTAAATAATAAAATTGAAACTATAAAATAATAATTGATTAAATATAAATAAAGCTGGAGAATAAGCTGAAAAACACGACAAATAACTGATAAAGTATTCGAACTCGTCAAAAACTGGGTAAGGAACAATTATTCATTTTGAATGTGCATGACACAGATTTCTTTTTGTGCATGTTTTGTCATTTTTTTCTAATATAATAATTATGTTTATTATAAAAATATATTAACGAAATATATTTAGCACTTTTATTATTCTTTAATCAAATTAATTAGATAAATTTGTATACGTAGTTATTTAAATCGTTTATATTCTTTTTATAATTAAGATAAACATGTTTTACACTTAAAAATAAATTTTCTAATATCTAGTTTATATTTAAATTTTTTTAAATGTAATGGTAACTAAAATTCATCATAACAGATAATAGTATGCCTAAAAACCGTAATAAATACAATAGTAAAAATGTGGGACAGACACATAACACATTGAAATATTTTACAAGATTTTATTTGTACTATATACAATTACCTTAAAACAAATTCAATCAAATTTATCTTATACAATTATTGTAATGAAAAGCAAATACTTGTTCTGTTATCAATGTTCATTATTTAAGTTTTTGTATTTAATTTACTTGTCATTATCTCTGTACAACTATTTATAAAATTTATGGTAACTAAATAATTTTGTTATATTATTTATTATATGTGTATTATATAATATTTTATATTTTTTTTATAATTCTTTAGTTTAATAACTAAATTTTTATTACAAATAAGTTGTATAGTATCATTGTTTGGTAATTAAGAAGATGATATTTTTAACATTCAACTTTTCTGATAAATTTACATATGTCTAAAAAATAAATAATTTGTTATCAATAAATAATAAAAATATTTCATATTGATATTTTTAAAATATCAATTTTATCAATATCATTTTTTAAATCCTTCTTAATATAATAATTTATAAATATATTATATTAAAGTTTTTTACAATTATAATATAATAAGTTCTCGGTATTTCTTGATAAATTTAGTTTGAAATAAAGAATTTTCATTAAAATATAGGTAAAATTTAATAACCGACGGCAAGACGTCTAAAAATAAGCACTAATCCTTGATCTCCAAGGCAATATATATATTTAGATGTATTGTTTCTCTGGTAAATATGATACTAGAAATAAGCGAAGAATAATTCGATTAATAGTTTATCTGTTCGATTTACAGCGAAATTCATGCCGGAGTCAGTATCTGCACCTCCGACTCCAGTCTACCAATATCCAATACTAGAACCACCAGCAGCCGCTCCCGTGGGTAAAGCTTCAAGTGTGTCCCAGTTAAGCCCAGATACCGCTGTTGGATATGCCAATCTTTTGTATTAAGGTTCAACATCGTATAATTTACCACCTTTAATCTCCTTCTCTTATTCTTTAATTCTGTACCAACTTTCTCGAGCAGAATTAAATTATTAATTAAATATTAATTAAATCGAACCATCATATTAACACTAAATCAGGGAGTTGTTTTGAGCCATTTCTTGAAACTTATTTTCAGAGTTTGTAATTGCATGGAAAGTTTTTTACCTATTTAATTACCTTTAAATTGATTCCATATAGAAGAAGCTGATTGATTCGCCACGCATTTTATGACTTTTATTATTAAATTAATGAAATCGAGACTCCAATTGATAAAATACCATTTCTTATTTTCATTCATTTTATTTCAATAACGGGTTTCAGATATATTATTTAAGGAAAAGAAAATATAAAATTCATTGAAAATGTTTATATGACATTTAAAAATTGTTCAAGTTTGTTTTATTTTTATATATGTTATCAATTAAAAAATATTTCAAAAATCTAAATAAATATTTAATATACTAAAATTTGTTAATAATACTATACTATTTTACTAATTTTAAATTCTTATTTTTTATCTTAAGGAAGTATCTTAATTTCAATTATTTGAATTCTGTTACAAAACTAAGCAAGGTCATGAACTTATTACTTTACTCAAAAAATAAATTATGAAACATTCATAACAATAATAATTAAAAACAATGATAATAATCAGAACCACTTATTCATATATGTTATGTACTAGTTGATATTCCAATTTCCATGATGACGATAGGAATACATAAACGATATAGATACTTAAAGTTAGAGATTTTTTATTTGAATAATTATAAAATTGAATTCGAATAATTAATTTATTTAAATTTATTTGTTAAATTAAGATACATTAAGAATTAATATAAGATAATATTATAAGATATATAAACTTATATATCTTATCTTATAACTATAGATTATATAAACTTATAAATATAAGAACAAATTAAATTTGGAAGTAAATCATAACATTAAATTTATTTATTATTTATTATTAAATTTATTTATTTATTTATTTATGTATTAATACCATTTTAATAATGATATGCGAAACTGAGATGATAATTCGTCGATGAAAAACAAAAAAAATATTCCGAATGAAAAAATATGCATTAAGGCAATAGTTACATAAAAAGAATCATTTAAGTCTAAAACATAGCAGTACAACATCTCTATAACATTTTTAGATTAAACTTCTTATTAAAATTTTATTAACTTTTTTAAAAATTAAAGTATATACTTAAGTATTTAGAATTGTCTAAATCTAAGGATAAAATAAAAGTTTTTGTTTGAATAATAAAAATGTCATAGTAATTTAAAAAATAATTTATAATTGTATTCTATTAAAGAAATCACTGCATCAACCAAAATTATTGAAAATCTATAAGCATTAAAGCATATTTTTCCATTCAGACAATAGTAAATATTATTTTAATTTAATAATTAAGATTATGTTAGTTATAAAAAATTTATTAATGCAAATGCTACAAATCCTATTTAAGAAATGTCTTTTAAAGGCTCATATACATATTATGATAAATGTTTCTTATAGGTCTCTTATAAGTCTATTGAATATAAAAAATAGTCAATTTATTAAAATATCCTCATTTAATAATCGTTCTTTCTTAAAGAAATAAAATATTATATACGATTGAGTACAAATAAAATAATTACATTTAATTATCACAAATTTCAGAGAAACTTCTATATAAATAACTTGAGCTATTATTATTAAATCTGTAAATTATATACAAAAATATCTTCATGTACTATGTTGTTTCTAAGAATTAAATTCATAGCAAATAAACCGCGGTGCCCATACATAATTATTGTATACTTACACAAAATAAATATTTCAAAAATGAAAAATATTACTTTAAATTTTATCAATTATTTAACCTTTTCTGCATTTATATTTATAATATAATATTCTGTGTTTGTTTCAATTACAAATTTAAAATACACTTATTGAGTATATTTTATTAAATTATATATCAATCTTAATTATATCATGATATTAATTTTATTTTTAAAAATAATTTTGTTAGTGATATTGTAAAATGAAATAAAATTGAAAAAATTAATTTTTTTATACGTTATGTAGTTAACATGTGTAAATAAAATTCTTACAGATATTAAATATGTATTTTTATATGATATAACATATAAAAAGTAAGATAGTAAAATATTTCTGATTAACATTATGGATTAATAATTATTTTGTTTTATGTAAAAATTTTATTGATTGAAAAGTATACATTTTTTAAGATGCTCTTATATCCTCGAAGATGTCTCCACTTATTTTTCTTATATACAATTAACGGTTATAAGGTTATATATGTATTTAGATAGAGATTACAAAAAACTTCTCTTGTATTTTATTTTTAGTTTAAGAAATAAAGTCGCATTTATAAAAAAATGTCTCGAAAAATCATATATTTAATTAACAATTTCATTATAAAAAGAAAGTATTGTGATAAAGCTTCTATTATTGGTACTACACAGGATATTAATTCACCAGAATATCAGGTTAATTATAATAAGCATTTAGAAGTTATCAATTTGTGATAAGGTTATAGAAAGTGGAAATATGACTCTAGTAATGAGATGAAATTAAAATAGAATTTTCTACTAATGCCTTTATCCAGTAAAATTTATGTTCTATTGATATTATTTGTGTACATATTATGAATTAAGTAGTTCATACATTTAAAAAGAATTTAAATTATTATTTTATTGATTTTTTATTAATATGTATTTAATCTATTTTTTAAAGCAAATTCTTTTAAATAAGTTGTATTGTAAAAAATTTGTATATTTACTTATTTGAGATATTTTTACATTATATGTATTATATATGAAATAATGCATTGTTACATATTTTTATTGAAATAATTATACAAATAATTACAAAAATTGTTTATGAAATATAATCAGCATAAATGATACTTCAAATTATTTAAATTTTGTTTTCATCCATGTATATAATATATTATTTATGTATATTTAATTATATTTGTTATAATAAAATTATTTTTTATGAAGCAAATTATACAGTTTATAAATATAAATTTTTATGGAAATGAATGAAGAATAATTATGTACTTAAATTTTTAACAATATCAAATATCATTTGTAAGAATAGAAATATTTTGATTATCTAATTTATAAATTTTGGAATACATATTTTTATTTAAAGAGAGTGAATATTTTTAATAAATAATGATAAAAGTAAAAGATAATTACAATTTTAACATTTTTATTATAATAGTTTTTTAGAATTCATTAATATATCTTCAATTTTTGTAATGTTAATAGAAATATGTAAGTTTTTAATTTAACTTAATAAATAATAATATTAACATCATAAGATATATAATATTATAGGAAAATTATATCCAACTAAAAGCTTTAGTCGATCAATTAAAATCAATTGTTGCAAACATAGTAGAAGGTGGAGGAAGAAAAGCGAGAGAAAAACATATTAATAAAGGAAAACTCCTACCAAGAGATAGAATTAATTTACTACTAGACAAAGGTTCACCTTTTTTGGAATTTTCTCAACTTGCCGGATATGAAATGTATGACAATGAAGAAGTTCCAGCTGGTGGTATTATAACTGGAATAGGTCGTGTAACAAGGTACCGTAGTTATTGACAATATATTTATTATACTGATAATTTATTTTAAGAGTGTATATGAAAAGTATAATAGTTTCTAAAATAATTAGAGTTAAAACAAATTATTTTATTGATATTTTGTATTTGAATAAGTCTGATTAATAGAAACAAAATTTATTGAATATACATACAAAACTTAAATATAAAGCACTTTCTTTTAATGAACAATAAATTGAAGTCTATGTAGTAAATAATTTTTTTCTTAAGTATTTTATATATTTTATATATACATAATTTATTCTTAAGCTGAATATATATATATTTTATTAAAATGATATTGGATTCATTTAATTGATAATTAAGCATTTTTATTAAATGTAACTCTAATGATTTATACTATAGGATAATCTAATTATAAGTGAAACATACCGAAAGTTATGGAAAATGTTAATTAAAAAATATGATAACATGAAAGATAGGATAAAATTATGCTAATCTATTAAAATTTTTTTGAAGTATTTTGTTGTGTATTCTTATAATATTCTGACCACCGATAAGTATAGTATCAGATTATACATTTGAAACAAAAATATAAATATGCACTAATACAAATGATTTTATCATAAAATATTATTAGATTTGGAATCTTTACAGAAGTTACAATATTTTAGTAGATAAAACTTTTATTTATTGTTTTGATTTTATGTATGAAACATATATTTAATGTGTGTGTCTTAATGATAATGAAAATATTTTACAACAGGCTTAAAAAATTTATGAGTAATAAGCGGGTAGCTAAGAACGCTTTTCTTACAGGACCGAATGTGTTATTGTAGCAAACGATGCAACAGTTAAAGGCGGTACATACTATCCAATCACAATAAAAAAGCAGCTTCGTGCACAAGAGATTGCAAAAGAAAATAAGCTGCCTTGTATTTATCTTGTAGACAGTGGCGGAGCCAATCTATCTAGGCAGGCAGACACTTTTCCAGACAAGATGCATTTTGGACGAACATTTTACAATCAGGCAAATATGAGTGCTGCTGGGATTCCACAAATTGCTGTTGTAATGGGGAATTGCACTGCTGGTACATCATTTATAATTTGAATCTTTTGATCATGTGTTACCCAAGTTCCATTTTTTTAATATTATTATTTACTTATTATTAACTTCATTTCAAAAGTTGTTTCATTTTAAACTATAAATAATGTATATTAAATTATATTTTAATTATTTAATTTTTAATTTGGTTTATAATTTTTTGTCATTTTAATTTCTTTTATTTTAATTGTCCTTAAGGAAATTCTATGATACAATTTTTATTAATTAGATTTTTTGTCACAAGATATAACTTTATATATTTATATATTTATATATTTATAAAATTTGAAAAGTAAATGTATAAATATAAATTTTTGTTTATTTTTAAAAAAATGTTTTATGTATTAATAAATTTGATTTTAAAAGGCATATACACCTTTATTTTTAAACTTTTGACTGATTTCATTGCTAGTACGTGAAGCAAAGAAATAAGAACTTTTTTGTTTCTGGTCTACATTATAGGTGGTGCATATGTACCAGCAATGGCTGATGAGAATATAATAATTCGACATCAAGGTACGATTTTTTTAGCTGGACCCCCTTTAGTCAAAGCGTCCACTGGAGAGGAAGTTACAGCTGAAAATTTAGGTGGTGCAACTCTTCACTGCCAGTAGGTTTTTTTTTTATTTTCTATCTTTAAAATACTATTTTGTACAGTTAAGTAGTTCTAATACTTTTCCAGAAATAAATAAGCAAATTTAATCTTTTATTAACTGATTCTGTCATTGAGATCTGCATAAGCATAAAAGTAATATAGTTTAATAATAGTTAGCAAAGACAATTTTCTAATTCGATATTTTACGAAATTATGATTTGCCATTTATTTTTTATATATAAATTAAAAAGATAAGAATAAAATCCTTTTTAAGAGAAAAATGATTCAATTTCTAGTCTCAAGAATAAATTAATTAATTTAATTTTTAATTTATAGTTTATTTTAGTAAAAATATAATATTTTTAATTATTGTAAGGAAATATTATAATACATATATTATATACACTAACTGTATACTTAAAAAATGCATGGATAATTAATGGATTAAATTCGAAATTATTAAATTACTAAAAGTTAGTGATTATTTAGTTAATAAAATTTTATAATACTTATTCTCTGGAATAATTACTAATATTTAAATGTAAAATATACTGCTAATTGTATTTTAATGTTCAATATACAGAATAATTTTAATAACTCAAATTTTATTCAATTGATTATTCAACTGATTCAATGGATTATGAAATAAATATTTTGCAAATGGAAAAAATGTCATATTTCTTTATCGTAGTATCTTTTAATGAAATGCAATTTTATGTAATAAAATAATTTCATATATTCATCCCGGGAAAAATTGACTGTTGGTAACAATGCTTATTAATAGAGAATCAGGTGTAACGGATCATTTTGCCTTGGACGAGGAGCATGCGCTAAAGCTGACACGTAATATCATATCACACTTAAACCGAGAGCGCAATATTCATACGACAATTGATCGTGATTTTAAGCCACCGATACACGCCGTGGATGAGCTTTATGGCATTGTTGGAATTAATTTGAAGCGATCCTACGATGTACGAGAGGTAATAGCTAGGATCATCGATGGTTCAGTCTTCCATGAATTCAAGGCTCAATTTGGAACTACCCTGGTTACCGGCTTTGCTCGCATTCATGGTTACCCTGTAGGTATCATTGCCAACAACGGTGTTCTCTTTTCCGAAGGAGCGCTCAAGGGTGCACATTTTGTTCAGCTCTGCGCTCAGAGAAAAATACCGCTAGTCTTTCTACAGAATATTACTGGTAAATTTTTAACATCTATTCCGGACTCTTATTACATGTTTGCGTTAAGCAATAAATATTTGTAATAAAAACACGAAATAATATTAAAGTCGATAAAATTAAGGAAGGTGTTGAAAGAGTATAATTTAAAAATTTTATATTAGAGCTATTTAATGATTGCCTTTTAAATTCTTAATATGATGATAATTCATCTAGAAATAAATATTGAAAAAGAAAAATAGAAGAATTTATAAGTCTTATTTAGAACTATACAAAGCTGTTGGGTATTATTGTACTTAATATACCCATTGATTGCTCAATTTTTACTTTTCTTTGCGAGTTTAAAAAATCATTTATTATAAATATCTTGTTTATAATTCATATTGTTTACAATTAGAAAATATTATTAATATTTTTATTTATTTATTAAATATTTATTACTTTAAATAATACTACTTAATTTGCTTGTTTTTCTTAAAATTAATCACCAGCTTATTTATAATATTTAATTAAAAAATTAAATAAGAACTCTCTATTGTTATTTTATATTTGTTATGCAAATAAGAATGAAGAAAATAATAATGTATTTGTTTGCAAAAATTGCTGTCTTAAGAGTTTGATTAGATAACAAATTATATATTTGTTTACATTATATTTCATTTTAATGAATAATATTAATAATTTAATAATTGTTGTACAAAAAAATTATCAACTATGTTCATTTTCTAAAAATTTATGAATATTTGTTTTTAGGATTCATGGTAGGAAGGGAAGCGGAAAGCAGTGGTATCGCGAAAAATGGGGCGAAAATGGTAACAGCAGTCGCTTGTGCGAAAGTACCAAAAATCACTGTTATTATTGGCGGATCTTATGGAGCTGGAAATTATGGTGATCTATGAATTGATCTTTTTTGTATTCGTAAAAAGTAACTTACCAATATTATTGTTCCGATCTTTTAAAAGTGAAATTGAAATTTCTAGAATTTAATATTTTTATTACTGTATATCTCCATAGAAATTATAATTATGTAAATAATTATATTTTTCTCTGTTATTACTTATATTCAACTATTAATTATATTTTTTGATAAAGTACCTTCCAACAGGTATGTGCGGACGTGCGTTTTCACCAAGGTTCCTGTACATGTGGCCAAATGCAAAAATTTCTGTGATGGGTGGCGAACAGGCAGCCAGTGTTATGGCTCAGATTACAAAAGATCAGCGCAAAAGAGATGGAAAGGGGGTATATATTTACGGGTTACAATTTTAATCAATTAAAATAAAATTATTCTAGATCTTTCATTCTTTATAAATTAGTACACTAGGAAAACACAAGTCTTTATGATATTTTATCACAAACTGGTGTTTTTAAATTATAGTTTTTTAAAGAAATTATTTTTTTATATAATTTTTAATTTTTTATAATAATAGTATAATTTTAATGATTTTCTAATTTCAATTTCAATTTTCAATTTACACTTTGTATATATAAGATTAATTTGATTCTTTTTGATTTATTTTTAATAAGGGATGAGGGTGTTGATTATTATTTTTTATATAGCTGTTAAAGAAAACTTGATATACTTAAATTAATTTAAATTAAATTGTGTTTTATAAAAAGAAAATTTCATATTTATCAATCAAACTTTTAAATAATAAAAGGCGAAAAAAGCATTGTATTTCCTAGTTAGATTCAATACTTGTTAAATCTATTATGTTCTTTTTAGTGGAGTCAAGAGGAACAGGATAATTTAAAAAAACCAATTATTAAACAAATAGAATCTGAAAGTACAGCCTTCTATTCTAGTGCTCGGTAAAATCATTATTTCATTTTAGATAAACACATTAACATAATTATTTAATAATACTATTCTGCAATAGACTCTGGGATGATGGACTGATTAATCCAATCGATACAAGAGTCATTATTGCATTAAGTTTAGCAGCAGCACTTAGTGCACCAATACCAGATAGCAAGTTTGGAATCTTCCGAATGTAAATATTGTTGGTAATCATTGTAATGATATGAATAATCTTTATGCAGCTATTGTTATTTTTATATTCTATTGGGAACACTTTGAATGCAGAGTGTTATAATAAATATTTTTTAACGTATTCTAGAAATCCTTTCCAATCTTTTTCAACCGCTAGAGATCGGATACTTTATTATCTTTTATATCTTAATATCATACAAGTGGTTTAATATGCAAGATGTTTCTTTAGTTTAATTTTTCTATAAGATTTAAAAAATTTAAAGAGTGCTTTTAAGATACATGAATCTTATTATATTTTAGATATAACTTTTCTGAAAGTAAACTTTGTTTTATCTATAATCTTTAATATAATCTGTATTTTACTATAAAATATGTTTGAAGTGCTCATTTCTGATTCAGAAGCAATATCTTTAATAGTTAGTCTTTTATTATATTCAACAACAATAAAATAATTAGTATTATCTCGAAATATAATATTTACATGAAAAAGTAAAAGTTGATTATAATAAGTAATTGATTTCAATTATTATATTTAATAACTTGTTCGAATTTTAAACAAATTATGCAATATTAGTAAAATATTGAATACACTTACTCCAAATAAAGAGCAATAAAAAAACATCCTACGATACATTATACTAGTAAGTTCTTTTGTTTTAGCAATACGATCATTTGATTTCAATTAATGTAAGCTTTATAGAATTCAACAAAAATATAGAAGCATCAGGAAAAAGCCGATAATTTGTGAGATTGTGGAACTGCTGGCTTTAACGCTGTTGGTGTTGTATTTAAATTGCTTACCAATCTCTTCAGCTCTGACAGTCCTTTCACGCGTTTTTCCTTTCCGAATGAATTTAGAAACTTCTAAGACAAAATGTATAAAAATTACAGGATTATTAAACGTTAATAAATTATTGAATAAACGCGACAAAATTCAAATTTAAAAGTATGCTTAATAATGAATCAAAATAAAATAAACAAGTACAAAATAACAGATTTCGTATTCAATAATATATTTAATACTTACAAAAAGTTATTACAAATATATAAATGTAATTTTTTTTTTTTTTTTTATATAATTGTATTTTATATTCAATAAAGTTTGTTTAAATATTAATGCTATTAATACTACTAATATTAATATACAATTACTTTGTCATTATCATTCATGGCATTTGTAATATCTGTTGAGTATAAAATTCTGTTTGTTATTTACCTTCGTTAAAAAGAAGGGTGTGATCGAAATCTACCCTTAGGAATACTGACATTGCCATTTCCCACACTTCGTTTTTACTTTTATTCGATGATTCTATAGTCCTCCTCCTTCTGCCATATCCAATTTTACCATTACTGCACTCAAACTAATAAAAAAAAACGTTAACCTTTATTTTTTTATAAGCACCCTTTTTTAGTTTTTTTTTTATTTTTTCGATTTAAATGTTTATTGTTTATTTAATGTAAATTAATTTAATGTAAATTTAATGTAAATTTAATGTTTTTATATCTTACTCATATATATGATATATAAACTATTATTAGAACCAATTAAAAAAGAATCAGATAATTTATTTATACATAAACTTCATTAGATTAAGATTTATTCCCATGCCTTATATGTTTATGGTAATATATATTATATCTTATATCATTATTTAATATATGTAATGTTATTTAATTTGTATTATGTATGTTCCATTACTTAAACTTTTTTAAAATTTTTATAATATATTATTATGATCAGAATTAACTGTTATTATATCTTAACCATAAAACAAATGATGTATCAAATGTATCAAATTTAACAACTTTACTTTTTTATTAAAATATGATTTTTGTAATTGTAGATATTATTCTGAAAGTTATTATAAATTTGCCAAATGAAATGATATTTTTACATCAAAATTTACAAAGTGTATTAATGTGAGTAGTTATAGTACTATTTATTAGAAATATTTAAAAATTGAAATTATATAAAAAATTTATCTGAGTAATAACAGATTAAACAAAATAAAATAATTTAAAATAAAATAATGAAATAATTAAGAATTTATTATATTAATAAATTCAACTTTGAAAATACTAATATTAATACTACTTCCATTAAAATTACATTGTTTTAATTTATTAATAATAAATTTATTCATAACATAAAATTTTAAGTATTTATATATTATTAAAAATTATTATAGTATCCAAGAAATAATTCTTTATTTTTATAAATTTATTTTTAATTTAAATTGATTTATATATATATATATATATATATATGCATTTTTATTTGCATATTTATATTTATATATATATGCATATATATTATATACTATTTAAAGTGCTAAAAATTTTGAATTCAGTTCTTATCAATTATATTATTCATTTTGTGAAATTAACAAGCAATTTTAAATCCGCAATTTAAATGAAATTTAAATAAAATTTAAAGAAACAAGTTCTAAATCCACAACATATTTGTAGAAGTAATAAAGAATACAATATAATTACTTTATAATTTTATCATATAATGCCATATAAAAAAGGCTGTACTAGAATATTCGTTTTCAAGATATTCTTTCAAATTAGAACATATTCTTCTATCTACAGAATATCAGCCTTGATTTCATTTATAATTATAATTGTAGTTGCAAAGTCTTTAAATAAAGTAATTATATTATGTATATCGTACTTTTTGATAAGTCTTATTACAGTTCTCTATCAATAAAAATTGGAGTACTATAAATTTCTGAATGTAATTATGATTTTTTATTTAAAAAATCTATTATTAATTGCATTATATCATTTTATTTTATAATATTCGAAGCGAAATTGGTCGATTTTTTATTAAAACTAATTTAACATACAATAAATTTAACACTTTCATTCAGTGTTTAATAAATTTTTTATTAAGAAAATTTTGAACTAAACAAAATCTCGGTCTAAAAATTTTTTTAATCTAAATTTTGGATTCTATAAACTAAATAAGTTAGGCATTTGTTTTAAACGGAAAGAAGTAAATTTATGTATTCGTGTACGTCGTAATTGACTTACCCCACGACATTTTCCCACGCAGACAGTAACAGTTCCATGGAACTGTACGTAACTACTTTCCGGGAACTTGAAAGCACGAAACTTGGCCGACAAAAAATGACCGTTTACGGTCTCGAAATTTTCAAAGAGGTAGGGGTCAACTGAACATCTGAAAATAAAAATTGTATTCATTTTTAATATGAATCGTTTTCAACTTGCTTTTTAAGCGAATCATCATTTGTACACCGAATACGATCTTTACGAAATATTGCAACTTTTTATTCGCCTAAGTTAGTAGATGTTAAAAATGCAGATATGATCAGCTCTGCTCAAATACAATAATGCATACTAACAAGAAAGTAGTAAGAGATAATTTACGCATATCTAATAATTTATAAAAACGCGTCTGTATATTAAATATATTATTCTAATAAAAACAATAAAATATCAAATTTATCACTTTTTTATTGTTCACGATTCTGTAATTTATTAAGTGTGTACCTTCTACTATTATACTGTTTACTTTACAAATATCAAATATCAGATTGATAAAGCTTTCGGTTGTTTTATATATATATATATATTTAAATAAATTGCTAGTTCTTGTCTACCCATTGTAAATGATGGTTTCTTCTTGGCTTTTCGTGTCAGTAACTTGCATATGAGTTACTAACAGTCCATAAACCTTAGCTGCTTCCTCACTCAAATATATTTCCATTTGCAATGGTGTACCGGGTTTAACAACTAATTCATCCTTAATAATTTTATTCCCTTGTCTGACGTTGAACAACAACTTTGGCTCTGATGCATTACCTTCCAGCATTCCCAACACTGGTGTATTTCTGTAATAAAATTAAAAATCGTATTATTTTCATCTTGTCATCATAATAGATAAATTAAATTATTAAATTAAATTATTAGTATTTGTTGAAAAAAATAATACAAGTTATTTAAGTAGTAAAATTCTATAAAAAGTTCGTGCAGTATTTATATTAAATATAACTAAGTAATATAATTTTTTTTAACTTAAAATACCGATAATTAGAAATAATCCTTATTTTTAAGAATAAATTAAAATTCAAGCATTGAAATCATTTAATATTGTTCTTATTCAATTATAAAGTTTGTTTAAAAGAACTTTTTTTTCGAAGAAAAATTATTTTACATTGAATGTTCATATGATACGTTACAATGTTAGTCAAATTTTATTTTTCATTTCGGTGGAAAAGATAAATAAAAGATAGTAAATACGTCGATATCTAATCAATTATCTTTAACGATTTATATATTATTAATTTAATTTTGAAACCTCTAAATCATCCATACATCTTAGCGTAGAATTCAACAAGTATAATCTCAGATTTTGCCATACATTCAATATTACTTTATTCTTAATTGCATTGAATATAACATCAGCTATAAATTGCTTAAAATATCTATTTTTATTTTAATATTAGTATTGATTATATTTGAGTAATGAACCACTAATTCTCTAAATATTTACATGAATTACAGCATAAATAAGTTAAAAAGATAGTATTCAATAAAACTTTAAATATCATATATTTTTATTTAATTGATTAACATTGAAAAAATGTTTTAAAAAATAAAACAATTATGAGTAACTAAAGATATACGGAATAAAAATATTGTTAATAATAGTACTGCGAGTATTTCTATATCAATTAGTAATTTATAAAACAGTAATAAACAAGTGATTAAGTTTGTAGAATTTTGGAGTCCTCTAAATGATAAGAGTTTTAAAAATAAATGGTATTAATGTCCTAATTAACACTATTAATAACTTCCAATTCATTATGAACAATATGGATTTAATTGTCAGTAATAAGATTGACATCAGATATTTAGCTAGAAATATCAGATCATTCTTATCTTAACTGGGGAGCATTTGATATTATACCCCGATTTTGAATATTAATTATACTTGTAGATGCGATGTATATTGTACCGAAACGGCATTATAAATACTGATGAATTTTCCGATGAACGAATGCTTGTATAAAGAATGCAAGGTCACTAATGTGCATGCATCTTTATTTCCTTTCAACCATTAACCATAATACTAATGCATTTGTTTTATGCATAAAGCGCGGCGATCATTATTTAGGAAATAGAATAGAAATTTTTCTTCTCTCTCTATGATATTTTGTTATATATTATATACATATATGGAAAGTGTAATTTTGAATAAATTTATATAAAAATTGAACTATGATTGCTAATTTTTATTTATAATACATATAATTTTGTACTTGTAGAATCATCGTTTGATATTCAGTAAGCGTTTCATACAAAATGTTATTATTACCATAGTAAACAGCTTTTACTAAATAATATTTGTTAAATATTATTAAAATTACAAATTATTTGTTCGAATTTTAAGATTTAGTTTGTGTGGAAACAAAACTGTATATTCATTTTTTTAATTGTTATTCGAATTGGTGCTACGTGGATGCATAAAGTAATTAATTGACGTCTTATAATATGCTTGTTATCATGGGGATGAATATAATTTTATAAATATAATAACAACTCTTTGCAATAAATAATATAAAATGACGTATTCTTAGTCTATAGTATACGAGTGTACGATAAATAATAAATACTTAATATTTTAAGGCGATATTCAAATAGCTATAAAAATATTGCATATTAAATTAATTAATAAAGAAATAAGTTAAAATATATAAAATAAAATAAATAATTGCAGTTTTATTAAAAAAAAAAGAGATGTAATTATTTTATTCTAATACTTTATTTGAATTTTTTTAGATATGCATTTTTATAGAGATTTAAACGATTTTATTTAAATGTAATTAATATACGATTCTCCAAAAAATATAACAAAAGGTTATAGTTCTTAAACTATTTTTTAATGAAATTACCCTTACTAATCATATCTTTTAACATTATTAAATTCTCACTAATTCTATAGAAAATGCAGTAAGGTAAATCTGAATTTTTTTTATTGCATTATATATATGGTGTGTGTGTGTGTGTGTGCGTGTGTGTTTGTGTGCGTGTATGTGTGTACGCGCGCGAAATGGTAAATTAGATAATGAAATATTGTGTTACAGAATTCTACAGAATTTACTATCAAAATTGAAGCAGAATTAAATTACTTGGTTTTGTTTATTTATTTATATATGGCTAATAATTTAATCTTCTTTCGCAAAGTTAATTACGATCATTTATAAATGAACTGAAAGTATTAAATCGTATAATATGATACAAGGAAAAATTTTTATTTGGAAATCTAAATATGGTCAAAGAAAATAGGCAAAATGATTTTAAAAATTATTGTATATATTTTTATAAATATATATGTTTATCAAATATTTGCTGCTATCATATACTTAAATTACAAATTTCAAAAGTTATACGTACATATTTGCAGCTATTTGATGTTATAAATTACAATATACTGGTTTCAGTTTTCTAGAATTCAAAAATTGAAATATACAGTTTTTGTCTAATTATATGATGAAACCTAAAAAAAAAGAAAAAATTGTAAAATTAGTGATAAAATTTATGAAAAACAAAAGTTTTTCCTTAAAAATAAAATATCCAAGATATTACTTTAAAAATTATTTATTTATGAATACAAAATTGAAAGCTTTTACTGTAAATTTATCCCGCATAAATGAAAATTTATTGGACTGATTTATACATAGTAAAGTATAAAAATTATGACTATCATTTTTTCTATTCTCTTTTTTAGGTAGACTTTTTTTAGGATTAGATCAATTAATGTAAATTCAATGAAATATATGAAATAGTATATAAAAATAGCAGTAATATATTATATATTATATATTAGATTTGAGTTTTATTACGATGCCTTCTATAAAACCATTTTCCTACATTAGGCTCAACAGGTTATGTGCCTAATACATAACGCGAACATATTTTATTTATGTAAATCTAATTTATTTTTATTTTTTCCTTATAAATTCTTCCTCGCTATAAAACCAAATGAAATATAAGTTTCTCTATTTCTTTTTATAATTTTTACATAATACACAAATAAACTAAATTTATAGAGTAATTAATTCAAGAAGTTTCTAAGTTAATAGAAAACTTAAAATAATTTCAATCGGATTTAATTTTAACGTATAAATTTTAAACAAAATATTACTTTCAATTTATAAATTAATAATAAATTATGAAATTATATCTCTTAATATTTTTAAACTACGCAAAATTTATTTAATATATATACATGTGTATGTGTAGTAATTTATACTTCAGTTATAGATTCTTATTCATTTTATTTGATTAATTCAAATATCTATATTCATTCGAATTAAATAAAATGTCGTGTGTTCAATTCATCAATATATTAGTATTTAATTATAGAATGAAACATATAATAAACATATAAAGAAAAATTTTGTGTTCTATTAAATTATTTTATATTTAATTACATTATTATATATATTGTATATACAATTATATTTATAAATTATAATATACCGTTTAACATAATATCAGTCATAAATGTAATTATATCGGCTAACAAAAGTATCCTTGGAAATATGTTAATTTAGTAAGAGGCGTATGTAGAATACCTTGTGTAATTGCAAATATAACAAATATGTATTGTATAGCAACACATTCGAAGTCATACAGTAATATTTGAAACAGAAATGTTAGAAACTAAATTATAAATTTAGTTATAAATCATAAATCATTTAAACCCTTGATTGTTATTATAAATAAATAAAATTAAATGTTTTTTTGCATTTATAAATAAAGAGACAAAATTGCATATTTGGATAACCTATTATATAAAAAGATTAAAAGATTATTTTGACATGTGGAATAAAAGATAATTGACATATTTTTGTGTCTGGTTTTTTCCTAAATAGTCTGTATATATTACATTTGTTACAAATCATTGTAATTCTTATGGGACATATTTCAAGTTTATTAATAGAATTTTACATATTTATAGTATGTATAATAATTTTTATTTTTTTATATTATTATATAAATTTCAGATACTATCGATACCGGTATTTGGTTGTTTAAACTAATAATATTATTCAAAATTAAATGTTATAGAATTTTAAGTAAAATTAATAATAATATTATATTATAATTAGGATTTTATAATATGAACTATGATATTCTATTAAGTTTTTAATAAATTATAATTATTTTCATATAAAATTCTAAGTAAAATATAATATAAGTAAAAATATTAAAAATATATAGATAATAATGATAGATAATAAAAATATATAGATAAATATAGCTATGTGTAATTGTTGCAGAAAATAAGATAATGTAAATTCAGATAATATAAATGCTGCAATCTCTAAATATATACGTACACGCATCCACACATATATTTGTGTGATATTTATTTTTATGAATCTTTAGCCAAACAAATTTTTGCTAGCTAATTCAAAAGTTGTTCAAGATATTGTTCGAATAAAGAATGATTATCAAATTGGCTCAAGGTTAGCACTTGAAAGAGTCGAATCACTGATTCACGTCACTCGAGACATCCTATGTATAACAGTTTAGTTTTCAAGTATCGCAAAAGTATATTTTGATTTCAAATAAACATCAATTATTCTTTAGGTTATTTCCTATTCTTTTTAGAATATTTCTGAATGTATAAATTATATTCATCTGTGATTCATCATTTTCATTGTCGGTTTATTTTTTTCGTTTTGGTTGTAAATGAAATGTACGTTTCCCATTTAAAATTGACGTCTTAATTTTATCGCTAAAAGTTAATATATAAATGAAACTTATAAGTAAGCGGTTTAAATTAATTATTGAATTGACAAAGTAATTTAAAAAATTAATGAAAAATTGAGTTATAGTTAGATGTCTTAAAAATATATATTACGTATTTTTATAATTATTTTAAAATAATAACACCTGCAATCTATAAAACGTATGTATAAAATTATTTATTATAAAAAATAACTCATCCTTAATTATAAGTGCTAATATTTTTCTCTAAATTTTTATATTAATAATAACATTTTATTAAATTGTTACATATATATTCCTAAAAATTTTTTTAAACATTTTCATTTTTTAATATTTAAAAAAATATATTCATAATAAATAAATTTTAATTAAGTACTTATAAATTAATTTTTCAAGTACCAAGGAATTATATTTTAATATTCATTTATCATTTATAGTTTAACAATCAATACGTATATTTAAAACATGAAAATCTCTAAGAATATTCTAGGTAGTACATCTGAATTCATTGAAAAAAATAAACAATTAACGAAACTTGTTAAAATTTTTTAATATTTTTGTCAATATCGTATACATTATAATCTATTCAACTATAACGTCGTTTTTATTACGGTATTATTATACAAAAGTTTTAAAAAGGACCGATTTCATCTCCTGTATGTATGCATTGCTTAAGTACTTACATAAATACATATAAACTTTTTTCTTTTCTCATTCTTACCTGTTGTATATTTTTCAAACAATACTAAGTAATAAACTATCAATATCAACAACACTTTCTCTTTTTTTTCTTTCTGGCTCTCTGTCTCTTTTTTGTCTTATAAACCTATCGCATTTCCCACGGTTCAATTATAATAATTTTCTTCTATTAAAATTAGAAAAGAAAGAAATTTCAAATTTATTTATATATACTCAGTGTTATCAATGTACATAGATGCACATAATATTGATTAAAATTATAAAAAGAGAAGAAAGATGAGAACATGAGAAAGAAGTGTAAAATAACTCACGCATCGGCTACAAAATCTTCTGGCAACACGCTTCTCTTTGCTACTACTGTATGATTTGTTCTCGTTATGAGTTTCAGCTTTTGAACGACAACATCCGTGATGCTGCATTTAGCAATAAATGTGATCTTGCTAGAATTGGACGGCTTTTCCACTATTATCCGATGATAATAAACTTTCTGACCCTGTGCAGATTATGAATTAAAATTATTTACTTTGAATTCAAATATGTTTGAAAGTACCTGATATACTTCATCTCGATTTATCTTTATTATTTTCATAATCTGCCAAAAACTTCGGTTTAAACACAAATAGTAATTTATCGCAGCATCAAATAACAGTAGGCAACTTAAATTAATTAATCATTTGACGCATTTCTTTGATTTAATCACTCAAATAATTTTTTTACCAAAGAAGGGAGACACAAAATAGTAATATAATCTTAAATTTAAAATATTGATCACGGGAACACATATTTCTTTTCAAGAGTTTAGTATTTATTTATAATTAATAAACGCGATTCCATGTATTAAACGAAAAATGGAGAGTATGTGGATCAAGGAATTGAATATATGCGAATACTTACTGTGAGTTTATTAGTTATTCTCATGATTCCGCAATGTGACATATCCTTTTCCATCAGTGACAATTTAAATGTCGCTATACCATTGCTGAATTTTGGCTTACAAGCTTCGTCTATAAATGCAAAAACGATGACGCACATTTATATTTCTTATACCTTCGTTTATATTCTATTAGATTCTTTGTAGTGAAGAATCGAGAAAGCAATTTATTTAAATTAAACAATTATGTTTAATTTAATTTGTATACAATTAAAAATAGATTTGAAATATATACAATAATAAATAAAGTAATTAGAGTTACTATCGATTAGAAAAATTGGTTTTTGTACAATATTTATAAAGCAACTCTTAAATATATGTATCAAAAAATTCTCAGTAATATGTATTGAAATATTTTAATTGATCACTCATCATATCGATTAAAATTACTAAAATAATCTATAATAAATTTGATAACAATTTATTAATTACTATTTCTTTATATCGTTAAATATATATTGTGAGGTAAATTAATTATATAGAATAAATTTTATAAACTACTTTTGTATAAAATAATATATTTCTTTTCATGAATATTTTATTAAATTAAAAATTTGCAAAAAGTTGATATTTGTATGGTGAAAATATTATCAAGTTAAATATTTTAACTAGAAATAAAACATTAAATATATCAAATTTTATTGAAGTACAACTCATATTATGCTATAATCAAATTGACAAATAGTTTATTAAGCATATATTAAAATAATAATGTAACTAATATAATAACAGTATAACTAACTTTTTTTTAACTACGCACACAACAGACTTTCTTTCGTATCACACTCATAGCTTTTCGCATCTGTCACATTTTTCTTTGTACTTCTAGTTTTTAAAATTAGCACACCGTGAAATGTTATTAATTAAAATAATTGTTTTTATTAACTTGTATTATCATTGGAATTGCACGAAATATTTGTATATTTCTTTAAATTTTGTTTTAAAAATATAACATATGCAACATACTACATCTGAATAAAATGTTAAAGAAAAAATTGAAATGTTTTTGTTTTTAATTTTATGAAGTTTACTGAATTACTTTTTATATTAAATTTCTTTTTGATTACAACTCAATATATCTTTTAAAATAATATTTTCTCTAAATTGCAAAATTAAATGATTACAAGTATTAAAAATATATTTGACAATTATACAAATTTATATACAATAAATTATTTTATATTTATTATTATCAATTACTTTTAGTTAATTTAAGTAATATTTTTTTAAATTTTTATGCAAAAATATTAAAAATCGATCAAAAATTTAAATGTAATTATTAGTTTAAAATATATATATCAACACATAAATTGTACCAAATATTAATAGTCAATAATTAATACCAAATAAAGTGTTAACGATAAACGGTTAAAAATGAAAAATGTTAACTTCTGTAGGCTCTAACGAAATATTTCCGGTACTGTGTAATATTGCGTACATCTGACAGTATTATTCAATATTAGTAATGCTATTTATTTCTTAAAGTAATCATAAAATCTGTACTATGCATATGTGAGATCGTATTCTAATAAAAAATGCGTATTCTTTTGTGTTATTGCATATAACTACAGTCTTAAAAAATTAACAAAAAATTAAATTATGATATACGGCTGTTATTAGATTCAATCAATTCGATGCGCGGTATTAATAACGATAATTTGAAAATATTTGCCGATGAAAAGGGAAACTAATGTTTTATCCCATTACAATGTATTAGACAAGTTTACAGATACGTAAATAATACCATATAAGTATGAAGGCCATCTTTATTATTCAGCTTTAAATCATTACCGAAATGATATACATTGATGGCATTAAATATTAATTGTTCAATTGTTAATTGTTGTAAATAATTATTTTAGGTTTGATTATTTAATAAGATTATAAAGGTTACAAGTAGTAATTTAGAGAATGACTTGAATAATACAATATGTATCAAATTTATTAAATAATTGTATTAGTTTTACAAACCATATATATATTTTCCAATATCGTGTTTTTATTTAAAATGACAAGACATCTGTTTATTTGATTCTTCAGTATTACTTTCAATTAGAATGACCATACTTTATAAATCTTTTGTAACAGGTATTCCTATATTTAATGACAAAGTATATGTTTTTCAGACCTTCAATAACTTTCATAAATCAGAAATCTCTCTTTTTCCTTTCTTTTTCTTTTTCAATATATAATGAATTACTTAATTATGTTATTTTCTATGTTGTTCTATGTTTTTCTGGTAGCAGCATTTAATGCATCAACAATTCACCTCGCCCCGACCTAATACAATAATTTTTGGCCATATCTTATGTCCATAATTAACATAAAATAATAGAATTATTTTAATATCACAAAATTTTTATTTTTACTACAAATTATGGCTAGAATTTTTTACTAGAAATTATTTTCGATGCTATTTTAGAAAAATGAAATTGATGTATTTATAATTCAAGAATTTTTTAACAATTTGAAGAAATTAATTAATTTTTGGTTCGAAAGAAAAAATTCAAATTTTGATTCTATAATATTAACTTTTTCTCATTAACATAATGTTATTTCTTTTAAATGTAATAAATAATATTTTTCATTTTATGATAATTGATTTTTAAAAAAATATTTATTCGTAATGAATTTCTAATAAACTTATATATATAAGTATAACATAAATTTTCTTGAATAACTAAGAAAGGTAATAAATACCAAATAATTTTTGTTGAAAAATACATTACCGGGATAATTTTTCAGCTGTTGAAGGTATATAAGATTTTGCAATGTGATCCCTATGATTTCGACTTCCATCATGTGATCTGAACATTTTACTTTACTTTGTACTGTAACAAAAAAGGTAAAATAAATAATTAGGAGTATGTGGGCATCGAGTGGAACAAGTCTGAATATTACAGAAAGAATTACTGTCAAAGAATAACTAAAGTCGAATTCTCACTTGGATTAATAATACTGCTTGTTGTTTGGATTGTATGAATATTTTCTGAGAGCGAAAAGGAACAACGCAAAAATAAAGTACTTCTCTCTTTTAGTCAATAAAGGTTGCATGACTATGAGCATTTCAATTATGTAAAAGAAGGCTTGTCTTCGATCTGAACATCGATATTAATGACAGTTCAAGTACATTAAATGTGAATATCTCTCTATATTACTTAAGTATTACCAAAATTTCATTTAAAATAACCGAAGAATATTTAAGATCTATGTAAAGTATGAAAAGTATTCTATTTTCCTGTCCTTTGTTCCCGAATCGTGAGCTTATACTTTACTTCAGTTATTTCTTAATTTAAAGACTCTCATTTTATATAGTTGTTTGTATGATTACTTATTAAATATATGGATTATTATAACAATATATAATTATATGGATTATTAAACATAAAGATATAAAGACAGCGATTTTATGTAGAATAAAAAAATTTACTATTGTACACACTTTTTCATGTCTTAATATATATTATAAATTATTGTAATTACTTAATTATCAATTGTACTTAATTTTAACAAAAATTGTCTGTATACTAAATATTTACTTTAAATTAAAAAAGCATTTTTTTATATTGATTAATAATACTTCAATTTTATTCAAGTAATCAAGTTCCAATACTTATTTTGATTGAATAATGGGATTTCTTAGAACATCAATTTGTATAAATTTGTATTGTGGATATAAAAATAGTAATTTAAAAAAAAGTTTTTAATGTTAATTTTTATTATTATTCTTGACTCTCGTGAAGAAAAAGGCAAATAGAAAAAGTGTATTGCATAACAATTAAATAACAATTTACTTCATTCTGCAATTTTATAATTATTCATCTATATATTATTTTTTATTTTGTGAGGCTTTTAATTAATATCAATTATAATATTTTAATTAATTACAATTTTTAAAGCAAGCTTATTAAGAGTAAGCATAACTTTAATTATTTATTTATATCTGAAAATAAAATACTTGTTTATATACTTAAATTTATAGTATAGTAAATATATTGCAGTAAAATGCTCAATTTATAAATATTTTTTATACATAAAAATAGTTTCATTTAATGATGAAGAAAAAAAATGTTTTGTAATGAAAACATAAAAATTGAAATATAAATTAATTTACAATAGTGATATGATTAAAAAATAAAAGTAAAAAAGTAAAATTATGATAACATAATAGCTTGAAAAAATATAAAAATTTAAATGTTAACAAAAATATTTAATAGGTAAAATTTACCATTATTTTAAGATTCCTCTTATAAGTTAATCATTTTTTGAATATAAATAAATTCTGACAATTTGTTAAAAATTAGAAATGTCTTAGAATATACAAATTTATAACTTAAACAATTTATAATTATTAATGAGTAATAGTCGCCGAGATCCAAAATATTGATTTCTTCGGGATAGTACTTACGAGTAATAACATACACGTAATTGACATTGAAGGGAGTGCATTCGTGAATCATGTACTGTACATAATTCTTACTGTACAAGTGTTTTAACGTAAACTGTAAACTGATGTAAACTGATTGCACGCCATAACAAGAATTATTTAAAAATACATTTATTGTATAAAGTATTTTCGAATTATAAATTCTTTAGAAATATTTAAAAATATCTCCTACGAATATTTTAATGGATTTATAAAAAGATCTTTTTTTATAGAGTAGTAAAGTAAGTAGATTAAAATTAATATATATCATATAAGTTTGTGCCATAAGTACTGTAATCATTCTAAAGGTATTTCAAATTTTTTCAGTTGATTACATTGATGAAATAAATTAGTATTAATAAATAAATTAATAGTAATTTTGTATGGTAACAAGTTTATTACTTATAATGTAATTTAAATAATTCTTTAACAAATTTTGTGTTTTTCCTTAAAATATTAAAATAAAAATAATTACATGATAATTCAATATCAGTAAAAAATATTTTACAAATTTAAATAAATTAATATGCAATAAAATACTGAAATAATATTAAAATGACTCTATGTACATTATTATATATAATCAAAGAAATATTATAAAAAGGAATTTTAAATTAAACGTTATTAATTGTTGTGCCTTCTAGATTTTTCACTTCTTAATTTTTCTGGCGATTACTTTGCATGGCCAACCTTCCGATATATAACCCAAACAGTCATCTTAGACAACAACAAGCTCAGCGAGATGCAAAAGTTACAATACATAAAAAAACTCCCTTCAAGGAATAGCGCTCAAAACTATTGAAAAAATTCCGATCACATATGGATCCCTTGTAGCAGCGTGGAAAGCACTAATAGAAAAGTATAAAGATCCAAGAATCCTACCTCAAGCAAATCTTTGAAAACACATCACGAGTAGAAGATGAGGCTGATTCAGTAGAAGACCTCGCTCGTGACTCAAGGGATTTACTGAATCAGCTGTGACAATTGAAATTAAAAGAAGATACGTGGGATTGTATAATTTTACATCAGGTAACGCAGTAACACACTCAGCGTACGAGAGAACAGTGGGAGGAATCATTAGGAAGATCCAATCAGTATCCCAAGTTCGAGCAGATACATACGTTTCTAATAACGAAAGTGAGAGCGCTGAGTGACGCTGAGAGACGAGCTGCAACAACAGAAAGCCTTTCAACAGCACAACCAAGAGCAAGAAGAACAGCTAATATGTACCACCCTTCCGTCTGTACAAATTCCCAAGGTCACCCCCCCCCCCTCCAAACTGTCAAATGCACATATTGTGAACAGCCACATGCCTTAACCGCCTGCCCAAGCTTCCAACAATTGCCAATTAAGAGAAGTCTTCAATGGATCCAGTAAGTCCAGTTCAGACTTTTCAATCAACGACATTATGCACACTGAACCCAATTTGAGCCCCGAAATCTCCGATGTGCTGATCTGGATACGCACACACAAGTACCTTTTTTCCACAGACATTACTATGATGAACAATTAAATCAAAGTTCACAAGGATTACTGGGACTTACAACGAATTCTGGGGGTCGACGACAAAAACAGGGAAGTACCATTCCAGCTAACAACCGTAATATATGACACAAGAGCAGCACCATTTTTAACAGTCAGAACATTACTTCAATTGGTAGACGATGAAGGAGAAAGGTTCCTCTGGCAGTGCCATCCATCATACACGGTCGATATGTCGACATCTTCGGGGGAGCCGACAACCCGCAACAGTTAATTAAAACTGCAATTCAATTGAAGAGTCTTTGCACGGCGGGTGAATTCCCACTAGCAAAATGGCATTCGACCAGGCAAGAAGTTCTCGCAGCCATCCAGGAGAACCAAACCTAGGAGGCAATAATTAACTTTGACGATTGCGATACAAAAATACTTGGATTAAATGGAGCTCACATGCCGATACTTTCTCATTCTCAATGACTCCTTACCACAATCCCAACAGTATAACAAAGCGAACGATGCTGTCAGAAATCGCGAAAATCTTTGACCCACTATGATTTCTTTCACCAATTGCCATCAAAGTGAAAATGATTTTACAAGAACTGTGGCTGCTCAAACTCAGTTGGAACGATCCACTACCACATCATGTAACCGCGCAGTGGTGTAGCACCAGAGAAAACTTGTAAGACCTCGACAAAATCAGAATTCCACGATGGTTCCATACTGAAGGTATATTTACAATAGAATTGCATGGATTCTCTAATGTCTCGCAACTATCAGTGACGGCAGTCATCTATCTCGTCGCCTATAACTCAAATGGCCCCGCAGTCACCCTCGTTTGCGCAAAAACCAAGGTAGCCCCGCTCAAACGGATCACAATTCCAAAACTGGAATTAGCGGCAGTACTACTACTAGCAAAACTCAGTTGATACGTAAAAGGTACGCTAAGGATAAAGACAAGAACTACATACCTATGGACAGATTCATGCGTAACCATTACCTGGATAATGACGCATGCATCGCGCTGGAATGATTTCGTGAGGAACAGAGTCACTGAAATACAAGAACTTACCGCTGATGCCCACTGGAAATATGTTCCAGGCACATCAAACCATGCCGACTGTGCATCCCGCGGATTAACCTCAACACAACTCATAAGCCACCCACTGTGGTGGACAGGACCTTCATGGTTGCACACTCCTGAATTGTGGTCTAAACAACCAACGCAGGATAACAACCTATGCATCCCAGAAGCCCGCCCCTAATATCATTAATAGCAGCGACTCGACATACAATAAAGCGCCTACAGTATGAAATGACCAGCCTCACCTTGCACTCTCGGACGACGTTCTACAGTTATTGTCAACTGTTAAATTCACGACAAGCTCAACAATTGTCATAACGATCGGTAACAATAACTACCAATGTAACATAACCTTAAATAAAAGTCACTACAACCAATTGTGTTTACATTAAATTGATGCATTAACCTCTCGCTCATCCCCTATCCATCACCATTAAACCGGTGGTATGGTCTAATCCAACCCACCTTGGTCTTCGGACCATTCTGGTGCCTGAAATTCCAAACAATTCATAATAACAATATTTATGATTAAGACAGAAATCCATTATATTTATTTAAAGACATTAATAAATTCTAGTTTAGTAAAAATAAATGCAATCAAAACTTCAATAAAATGATTTATACAGAACAGGGATTATATTTAAAATTATCTTTATTGTTATATATTATCTGATATAAGATATATTATATATAATCTCTTATAAGATATATTATCTAATGTTTCAAATACAAATATTATTAGACACATTTATTTTTATAATTTATGAATTTTATAATTTCAATTCTGTCACATTGCGCTTGAAATTATACTGCATTAAAATATCAAGAACTTCGAAAATAATTAATATTATTAAACTATGAATCAACGGTGATATGACATTTAAAAAGATATAAATGCAAGGTCACATTGTAAAAATTATTATATTACACATTTATACTTTAACGATATAACAGTAGCTAGCTTTATTCGAAAATAAGCGCACGTCATTAAAAATTCTTAGATCAGTTTAAAACACACTGTAAGTAACTTGTTATTTGTTTCTATATACTTACAATATTGAATATTAAGGATATCAAAATCGAAAAACAAACATGTACTATCCGTAATGAGACTCGTTATTTCTGTAGTTGGAATTAACATCAAATTAAAAGGTTATTTAGTATGTTTTTATAAAAAAAAATTATATACTTTCGAATACAAAAGTATTAATAAATAAAATAGAAGGAGTCGAGAAATGTATCGATCTGAAAACTATGGTTTCAATGAAGATTCCATGATTCAACGATCTTTTCTTGCCCACGCTTTTATTAAAAGAGTATAGGGCGATTTCTTATGACTATTCTTTTGCCCGTTTATTCCCTCTTTGGATTGAACCTCTCAGTTTGTATATAACTGCTGCAAGCCCTCCGTAAGGCACATATTTCTTCAATTAGTGTCGAATAAAAGATATTTAATATAATCGTAAATGTCCTTCCATCCCTTATTTTTCAAATATTAACAACAGCCTTTATTATGTACTTCATAAGGCACTTTATTTATAAGAAAAACCGAGTTCGAATTTAATTCTTTTAATTCTGTACTTTTCACTATATTACTCTTAAGTGTTATTAGCCTAGCTCATAGCTCCTAAAACTTTAAATTATACATTATTTGAGAAATTAAAAATAGTTTAAGATATTATTTAGATATTACAGAACTTCTATCAATTATAATTTAAAAATATAATACATATATTATACATTATTCTATTAACATTCAAATTACAATGTTTAATTTATTATGAATTAATTATTTATAAAATTGTATATAAGTTTTTATCACAAACTGTATAATTAAATAATATTTATATATTTAAGCGTACTATTGCATTATATCATTTACAAAATAATAATTTTCATATTAATTTTTTATATCATAACATACTTATGTATTTGTTTAAATAATATGCAGTCTATGTATTAAATAAAGTTCCACTCTTTTTTTTTTTAATAATAATTAAATATTTTTTAATTATTTATAATGCAATATAACTTTCACTTTTATTTATTACTCAAATATTTATCTGAAAAATCATTACGTTCAGAACACAAAATTTAAAAATTTCATTTTGAAAAAATTAAGGAAGTGAAAACGGAAATTTTTATAACTTAATTCAAATGTAGATACACTGATTAAAAATTATTGTAAATTAAAAACATAAAAATTATCTGTAAATAATAATCACTTGATAGTTGTCTAAATATATTTATTATCTTGTTTTTTAAATTTAAATTACATTATAATAGAAATCGAAATTTATTACATTCAGTATTTTTTTATTATTATTAGTCAGAAATTCTGTTTCAATTATATATTTTATCATCGTAAAATGAAGTAGTATAGTATTTCAATAAATACCTTATAGTATAATATTTCAGAGTATAATATTCAATATCATATTTCAATAAATTGAAACATTGAATTCTCTTTGTAACTAAAATTTATAAGTATTTTTACTATGAGAATGTATAGCTAATGAAATTAATAAATACTGTTATTTAGTGTAGTAAATTCTAAATTGATAAAATCTTTGACAAATACAATAATCCTAGTTAATTTTGAAAGAAACAGAATTTATTATAAATTTTCATCCCATATGTAATGTATATGATCATACTTGTTTCATCAATTCTCTTCAATTATATCAATTATTCTTAAACATTAATCGAATAAATTAATTACTAAATGCTAAGTAATACCAATTGTTCAAATATGCTATCAAACAATATAAATTTATTTCAATTAAAAAGTGAAACAAGTAAATAAAAAGTAAACATGTCAACACAAATTCTTATTGGCGAACACATATCCTTCTCGAATTTTTTCCTAATATCTTCATTTGCATTTCCCAAATGTAAATTACATTTATACGTATTTCCATTTAACCTTTTAACCTTTATATTAATATATTTTTAACTCTTTCAAGGATTAATGAGGAGATATGACGCCAAAACACCAAGAAATAAAGAATAAAATTTTAAATAATTATATGTTTTATATAAAATATATTATCAAAATGTACAAACTGAATGATCGAAAATATTACAAGACGTATTACATTAAAAATATTCAGAATATTGTAGTACAGTTTCTAAATAGAAGTTTACCGGAATAATATCAGATAAATAAAAATTTAACGCATAATTGATAGAATACTTTTTACTGTTTTTCAAGTGATTCTAATTATTGAATATAAATTAAATTGAAATATAAAAATTCAAATTCGAATACAATATATTCAAAATATTCTTTCAGACAATGTAGTAAATTTATTAAATAAAATAGTTTCTGCGTAGAAAAAAATACTTTGTTTTAGAATTTAAACAATTTCAGACGATTACACAGATATTCTTTAATAAAGGATGAAGTGTTTTAAGTAATGAAAAATAGGTCTTACAATACCATATTGATTGTGACATATAACTAAATTTCATATTCTATACGTCTAACCTATATAGGTTCTTCGAATGAATACATAAAACTGATATATATAATTTATTAAAACAGAAACTTATGCGAGAAAATTTTTAATAGGTAATCTGCATGTGTAAATACGTGGAGATTATGACAAGAAATTTATATCTGTACACGTGTTTTTAAATACGTTTCAATTTATAATGTAAAAACATGTTATTATTTGTAAGATTTAAATAGAATTTTCATAATAGTTTTATATAACATCTGCCCTTGAGTCACATCAGCTTTCAACTTCTTTGGCCTCATTTGTATTTCGTATATTGATCTTTTTAAATTAAAAATATTAAAAATATTAATATTAAAAATATTAAACTTTATTTTTATTAATATTAAAAACGTTATATGACAAGTAATTTGCATCTAAGGGTTTAAACTCTTATAAAATAAATTCGACAAAATAATTTATTTTGAAGTTTAAAAATCGATTATTCAATTTTTATTAATAGTATCAATGCAATATTATAAAGAAAAATACAATAAAAATCATGTATATTGTGTAAGTTATATTTGAAAAAATTTTCAAGCATCCCTTCATAATTATAAAACAGGATCTTTTAATTAATTTTCAAAAAAAACCAGACACATGGGTTTTTTACACGTACTTAAAATTACAACAGGCATCATTTTCAAAATTTTAATTGATATTAACAATAATTGACAAATATATAAAAGAATAAATGGCCAAAATATTTTAATTTCTATATTAGAAAAATAAATATATTGTTTGATCGAACCATCCACTGACATTTAGAAAATAATGTTTTTTATTTAATATACATATAACTTTAATGTTGTTGAACTTTATTTGATATATATATTTATATATATATATATATATATATATATATATATATCAACTATAATTTGATATAACGCCTTGAAAATAGTTTTTATATAAACATAAATTTGTAATTATATATTAAAGAATTTTTCTTACATAAAGATAAATTTTATATATTACTCAGAATAACAAAGTAATTGTCATACTTCTATAGTATATGAAGTTTTATGAAATATTATGATGAATTGTAGGTTAATAGATACATATTACTATTAATCTATTAATTTATCAACATTATTTAGAAAATATTTGTAAGTTATATAATTTGTGATAAAATACCGAATGGCTAAGCAAAGTCGCCATATTTAACTTTTTCATAACTTTAAGATGTGCAGCGTATTAAAAGAATATTATTTAATTACTTTCAATTGAACTGTAGTATTTTTATTATAATCTCCTTATAACTATACATTAATTTATTCTAACATTGAATTGCGTTTGCGCCCTATTCATGCATAGTTTGCCAATATACAAAATTTTCTTTTTGGTTTTCGAAGGATCAGCCTGTATTTATATCTTTTATGAAATCGTAAGTCCTGAATTGAAATGATAAACTAATCAACGCTATAACTAATTACATTTACAAAGAAATTGTTTTTTGTGTACAAGTAAATGTGTTGAATCGCTGTTTAAACCAAATTATGATCAGCAATGATACAAAATCTAAAATATGTAGTTATACATATTATAAAATTTGCAGAATTTATAAAGACGTCGATCAGCAAACAATTAAAACATTGTTTTATTTCTGCTTTTTTGATATTAACATTCATTACTGCCAAATATATTTATGATATTCATGCTAGTGGATATTTTTCATCTTGAAAATTGAATTTGTAATAGTTCTTAACAGATTCATTCTAATAAATATCCCTCATTTTGCACAAAATAGAAATATAAGAATATATAGATTTTTTTTTTTTTTTTTTTTTTAATTAAAAAATTTAAATGTGCTGTTAATATACTAATTATGTAACAAACTAAAATGAAAGCACTTAGTGTTGAAAAAGAACACTATCGAACAGGACCAATATCAACAGTTTATTATCAGATTTTATTTTAATCGAGCGAAACCATACTATATGATTTCATTGAACGACCAGTGTCCCGTAAGAAAACTGCGTTATAATACTCTGAACGAAATTTGGTTTCATAACTGATCATTCATCACCTCGAGTACTTACCGTTCGCATGTACCGTGATGACAAGAAATAATAGTGAGACCCAGACGATGGTACCCATGACGTTCTTTTCCGTTGACATGGACTTTTTGGTTTCTTCTGTTATTCAACTGTTCAGCTGTGGGTTTCTTTCTCAACTGCGTGAAACTTCCATGATTCGCAACTATTTTGGCATCACTTGTCTCTCTTCTTCGAAGTTTGAATAATACGTTGTGCACGGACAAAAAGTTACAAAATATAAGACTGAGATATGGAAATAAGCTTAATACAAACTTACGTGTTACTAGTTTAGAGTCATAGAAGATACTGAACAATCTACGGTGAGCGCAACTCTGGACAACGTAGCGGTATATAGACAGTGAGAGAGAGAGGGAAGGAAAGAGACTAACATCATTGCAACGTGAGTGGGCCTTAACGATGGACTCCAACAAAAGATATACGGATAAGAAAAGCACATATGGAGAAAACTGATTGCCGCTGGTAGTGGGAGCGTCCTCTTTCTCATGAACTTACTACACTTAGTTGACTTTTTCCTTTTCTCCCTTGCTCTGTTTCTTATTCTACCTAAGAAGTTGATACTCACTAAAATGTGGATCGACAACTCCACCTTGCTATTTAAGCTTAGATTTTGTGCCAGACCTTGAAAGCGAGTAATATGTCGCCATACATTTAATAAATTATGAAATTCATTAGTAAAGATTAAAACAATTTATTGTTATTCTTTTTTTAAATTTCTCTCCTGTCAACTGTCAAAATATTATATTAATATTTTTACATATTCTCAGAAATAGACTCCTTTAAAAATTAGTATATTTAATCAAAAAAATATTTATTTAATATTTTCCAAATTTGCTTTTATTAGTATTAAATCTTATAAATAATGTTTATTTTTTTATTTTAAAATTAAAAAATCGGAGATCAAGAGACATAAATATACGATCAATGTATTGGCGCACATGGAGTTCTACCTATAAAGGATCTGACTGTATGCATATTAAATTGTGTAAAAATTATATTAAATTAAGAAGAAATATTATATTTGCTATACAATTATTGTAAAATTATTAGATGAGAACAAAATGAATCAGGCATATGTAATAATTATTAAAATATATAAATTTAAAAAGCATAGGAATAAAAGAGGTCATCATTATTGACATTATGGATACTGCAGTTAAATTTATCAATATATATCTTTTTATTTAATAGCCGAACGATTAATTACATGAATATTTATAAATATTGTTATATATAAGAATATTTTATGAAAGTTCATATTTATTAATTCTCAAAATCAATCGATTTGTATTATAGTTCATACTATAGTTCACTGCATTTTGATATTTTTATGTTATACATAATTAAATAAATAAATATTAAATATTATTTACAATTAACAGAATAAATTCTATATAAGTAGATACTTAGAAAAAATATATTTATTTATTGTATATATATTAATTTATACAGAATTATTTAATTATTTATTTTTAAATATCAACACAAAAAAAAATAATGAAATTTAATTAAACAATTTTTCTTATGCGAAGGTTTAAACTCGCATAAACAATTTATTTTAATTTAAAAATAAATGCAATCATATTTTATCATTCTTAAGCTGATTCGTTACGTTTATTCACGAAAAAAGGAAAAGGAAGATCATATTACTATTATTAATGTTATTTTATTCATAATTTATCAAATTAAAGAAGACATCTCCGTAAAAAGGTAAATTTCATTAAACACTCCTTTCTTCTGCTAAGATTCTCTTAATTATAAATTTAAGTTACATAGTATAATGAAATAATCTCACTTACTGTACTTATATATATTTTCATTTCCCTGGGAATTTTCGAAAGAATAGACTTTATTTATTAACAGTAGAATAATATTGAAATCTGAATCGTGCTTGTTCGATATGTTATAGAATTTTCCTTGGTGCCATTTATTTTCGGTACATATTTATTACATGAAAAGTCTTGAATAATCCAACTTTAACATTGAGTAGTTAATAAAAATATAGTTGAATACTAATAAGAAAGTTATCCAGGCAAAAAAGCCAAGTTAATGCAACAGTTTTTAAGTCTTTGTACTCTTATTATTTACTGTATTAAGAGGATTTTATGCAATTTACTACTTATGTGTGTATGCGTGTAGAATAAAGTGCCTATGTGTATGCATAGACGCACAGTTACATGATGTTTCTATATAAAATACTTTACATCTTTATACATAAATAAGTTACAATCTATATTTATTCGATTAGCAACATATGAAATATATGAAAAAATATATAAAATGTTCCATCTTGCTTGTATGGTTACAAAAAAGCGTTCAAATATAATGCTATAAAATTATTTTAATTTATTCTAACTTTCTAACAAAGATTCATAAAAACTATGAGAATTACAGCAAGTAGAGTATTAATAGTTGATTGTTTGCTATTTGACTTGAAAGCTGTTTTATCTAGTATTCTGCATTGTGATTTACGAAAATGTTTTATATTTCCTACGGAATCCCGTGCGAGAATACAAAGCTCGTACTTTACATTGGAATCTGGTAGATCTCTTATCTTCAACGATCTCTCCTTATAAATGATGTCCTTCTCAAAAATATTCTTGCTAGATTCCAGTTCTCGGACTACTATGTAAAAATCACCGGTATCTTTACGTGTCACAACGTACCACGAGATTTCCCATGTATTTTTATCACGATCACTAAAAATGATATAAGTTTATTAATAATTAAGTAGATTATGTGTAAACAATACGTGAATAAGAGAATATTACTAATAATTTGAAAGTATAGTCTAATAAGTAATCTACTAAATAGAAGTTTTTAGATGAATAAATATAAAATTTAAGTGAATTTTAACTCTTATTCTAATTACAATAATAACAAAGATAGCATTTCCATAACACTTCAATTACGTATTATTTATATTCACATAGATAACGTTTTAGAGAGAGAAGAAAGAAGTTTTATTCATTTTTAAAAAGTGTATTTTCGAAGAATAAAATTCTTACAACTCCAGATCTCGATATTTAACGTCGGAAGAAACGTCATATTTGGGATCTTTCAAAATATCAATATCGCTGCAGTTCATTAGCATTTCTGAAACACCCCACAATTGCATATGGGCAATATAACTCGGACTCATACATTTTAAATTCGTCCAATCTTTAGGAATCTCGGTAAACGTGTCGAGCCATCTTCGTAAAGGTCGCACAAGGCAGTTGCAATGCAATGGATTTCCTAAATAAATAGCTGATTTAGTGTTATTAAAGAATTAATAAAAATAACAATATTATTTTTTTAAATGAATTGTATAAATAATTTATTCCCAAATATTTTCGATTTTTACCAAATTAAAACTATATATAGAAAATGTATTTTATTCAATGCAAAACGATTAAAAAATAATTAATTAATGTTATTAATTTTTTTGATCATATGTATTATTCATTAATTAAAGTAATAATTTAATATTTTATGCACTATATATAATACTCGTAATTACCAGTATATTTGAGATTCGTTCCATTTCTTAAAATCTTCATAAGATTTTCATCGAAATTGCAAAAATTATTGTACTCAAAATCTAAAACTAACAAGTTTGACATTTTAACAATATGATTCCATGGAAAATATTTAAAATAATTATGATTCATAATTAAAGTCGATAAATTTTTTGGCAATATGAAAACATCATCAGATAAATCAGATAATTTATTATAAGACAAGTCTAAAGTTTGTAACGCAGTTATATTCCCAAGAACATCTAAAAAGAATTCAGTAATTAATTATACATAGATATATATTATATTGACATTTGTTTGAATATATATATTATATCTAAAATAACTTATAATTTAAAAATTAATAAATTATTTTATTAAATAATTAATGAAAGATTTTTTAAATATGATAAAAAATTTATTTTATTTATTTAAAATCAAAATAATACATCGATTTAATTTTACTTACATTTTTTAATGTCATATATGTTATTATGACTAAGATTCATAAAAATAACTTTTTGAGTTCCCATAGTAAGATCAACATTTAAAACAGACATACTATTGTATGATAAATCAACTTCCTTTATTTTGTAAGGGATCCAAGGATCATAAGGTAAAGTTTTACTTGTAAAAAATTCTAAATTGTTGTGACTTAAATTAATTGTTTCAAGTGACAGGCAATCATCTAATAATCCATTTGTTTGATTATCTAGCTTTTCTAGTAGATTATGTGAAAGATCTAAATTTTTTAGAGATACGAGGCCTTTGAATGCACCATTTGGAATATTTTTTATATGATTATTTGTTAAGTTTAACTTTAAAAGTTGTAAAAGACCTTCAAATGCACATTCATTTATATTATGTAGTTGATTATTAGCAAGATTTAATTCAAATAGTATCGATAATTTACCAAAAGCTGTTTTGTGTAGACATGTTAAATTATTGTCCTAAAAAAATTAATGTATATATATAACTATTGAGATAAATACACAGGAAAATATTTTAAAAGTTGGCTTATAAATTTCACCTGTAAATATATATATTGTAAACTAGTTAAAGAACTAAGAGCTTCCCAGGGAGGTTTATTTATATTATTAGCTTGAAGTTTTAAAATTCTTAAGCTGAGTAAATTCTCAAAGCTTCCGTGAAAAAGATTGTCACTTAATCGATTATACGATAAATCAAGAGATAGTAAAGCATTCATCGAAGGCCACACATTCATATTTGGGATTTCGTGAAGCAGATTTTCCGAAATATCTAAATATCCCAACGATATCGGTATCAAAAATATTTTTTTGAGTTCATTATGTTTTAAAGATAATGTTCTAAAAAAATAAAAACATAGTATAGTCAACTTATAAGGTACTATAAGCAGCTTTTTAAATAATTAACTATTTTATATTTTAAAGAATTTTTCTATTTTATCATCAATTCTAAACACACAATTTTTTTAATAAAAAAGAAACCTGTTTTTTAACTAGAATAATATATTTTAATACTTTATCTGTGTTTAAATATTCTAATATTCCAAAAATTTAAATAGTTTACCTGCAACTTAATAATTTTATTAAGCTTTCACGAGAAATATCATTTAATTTATTATAACTCAAATCCAAATCTAATAGTGTGGGTAAAGAGCCGAAAGTAGATGGTTTAATTTTATTCAGTGAATTATGAGATAAATTTAACATTCTCAAATTAAATAATGTTTGGAAGATAGTATTATAAATATCAGATATATTATTATAAGATAAATCAATTGTATGTAATTCATACAATTTCGGAAATGTCTGCCGTGGGATCGTTTGGATATAATTATGCGAAACATTTAGAATTTTTAAGCCAGTCATATTTTGTAAAGGAATCTGTAAATATAAAAATATTCATTCTATAAAAAATATTGATAATATTTTTCTTAAATTAAAAATGTTATATAATAATTTTTAATAGTATATATTACATTATATTGCATATTATATTATGAATTTTGTGTTAATTTTTTAATTATCTGGAAATTTTTAATTCAATATTATAAAAATTATGTAATAAATTTTAATAGTATATATTACATTATATTACATGTTATATTATGAATTTTGTGTTAATTTTTTAATTATTTGGAAAATTTTTAATTCAATATTATAAAAATTATATCATGATAAGAACTAATACAAAGTTAACAAATTAAAATAATTTGTTCACGTATTTTAATGATCTGTCTACATAAAAGTTGTACAAAAAACGTGTCGATTCTAATGTAGAAAATAAAAGTTACTTGATTTAATGCAGTCAAATAATTGTAGCTTAATTGCAGCATTGTCGCATATGTAGCACTGTCAAATGCCATTTTTGAAATATTTTGTAATTTATTATGGCTAAGGTCTAGTATTATAATATTAACACAATTTTCGAAAGCATGATTTTCGATTGTTTGTATAGCATTGAATGAAAGATTCATAGTAGTTGAATACAAATCCTTGAAGGCTGATTTCTCAACAATTGTTACTTGATTTTCTGATATATCTATATGCTAAAACATAAGATATATTTGTTAATTGAATTTAATCATACAAATACTTTAACATAAACGTTAAATATGTTTTTAAACATTTTCCAATATCTTTCTATAAAATGGAAGAAAAATTTTGATTATTGCATCGATGATGTAACTAAAGTAGCTAAATAAAATTATGACTGTTAAGTTAAATACAATATATTTGTAAATTTCGATAATGACAAATATTTTTATATCTACGTTTTAACAAATACTACACTATTATTATCATACTACTGATACATTATCCAATTATTTAAAATTATTAAAGTTAAAGGTAATATATATAGTTTATGAGTTTAGTTTATTAATTGAACTTATATAAAAATATTTAATGATAATAATTTTTGTCAAACCTGCCAAAAAAATATATTTTTAAATTATCTAATGATTATATAATTACAAGATACAAAGTATGAGTTCAAGACAAAAAATTATATCCGGAAAAACCTGTTAAGACTTATTCGTTAGGTTTATAAATTATAAGTTAAATAAATACGATTAGTCAATTAAAAATATAAATTATTAATCCCTTTTCTTATAAAAAAAAATCGTGTTATGATTTAATTATGATTTAATATTATGAATGAATTTATTTGTATTGAAAGAAGTAATTAACTTAAAATACAGAATAGGAAATAAAAATCTTGCCACATCCCTAATTAATATGTGATATAAAGCAGGCTTACAAAAGTAGATTTCTCACATAATTTAAGTTATGACAAAAAACTAAATTAAAAAAGTACACCTCAACATACTGCAGTTTGTTAAACATTAAATAATCAATTTTTTTTATCATATTTTTTGATAAATCAATTGTGCCGAGTCTAGTCATAGTTCCGAATGTTCCTCGGCCGATATCGAATATACGATTATTATTCAAATGTAATCGTCTCATTAACCGCATTCCTCTGAAAGAGCTGGAATCAATTTTACTTATTTTATTACTATTTAAATTCAGTAATTTCAATAAAGAATTTCTTGCAAATGTCCCTCTGCAAAAAATTAAAGTATGTTTAAAAACAAAATATAATATTGTGCCAATATTTACTTCAATATAAATATGTTATATTAAAAAAGACGAAGTATTTAATATTTTGTTTAAATTTTGTAATTTAAATGTTATAAATTTAAGTTATGTGATATAAAACCTTTTCAAATCAGAAATTGCATTATGTGATAAATTGAACCATGCCATATTTGTGAGATCTCCAATATGAGAAGAATCAAGCTTATTAATTAAATTGTGAGACAAATCTAAATATTCAATATATTTTAACCCTTTAAATTGATTTTTTTTTAAAACTATTAGTTGATTTCCATGTAAATCAAGCCACTTTAATTTTTGTAACGGTTTCAAAGTCTCAACTAACAGTGAATTTAAGGTACCTAGAATATTAAAAATTATTAATTCTATAATAACAATATATATTTAAAACTTTATTATTTCTCCTAATAATTTATAACAAGAAACGTGTGTATTACCATTGCTAATTTCAAGTCGTTCAATTTTGTGAGCAAGTAGGCTTTCTAAAAAAATGTTACTTTGCAATTCGTTTATTTTATGTCCTCTAATATTTAACACTGTAAGGTTTCCTAAAATTTGAGTTGCTTCTCTGGGAAATTTTTCTAATACACTATTTATTAAATGAAGTTCTTGTAAAGTTCGATTTACGCCAAGAAAACTGTGTTCTTCTATAAATTTTAATGGAGTGTCAACGAACTTAAGAATTCGAACATTTAATGGATAAAGAGCAGGGCCATAAAAACGTACTGAAATAAAAAAATTATTATTTTATAATAGATTAATGAAAGAAAATATTAAGAGTAGTTAAATAAAAATATATATTATTGAATTTACTATATACATTTTTTAAATAATAACTACATTTTATAAGTCTAAAATATCGAAGAATATTAAGATTTTAGAAACAATAGAAAGAATATTAGAAACAATCGATATTAAAAATATACTTTCAAATTAATTATAAAAAAATTAACATACCAATATTACATTTATAAATGATTAGTTCTTCAATGGGTAGTCTTTCATTTCCAAGATTAAGAAAAGCTATACTTAAGGTTGCTAAATTTGTATTCTCACATTTCACACGAATTCCATAATTACTATTATGTACGCATATGCATGGATATATGTATATACTTTCTTTCGGACATGTAGACTGTGGTTCTGGTAATATACAGTTCCCAAATACAAGAAAAAAACATCCCAATAATAATGTTAATAACATTTCTATACAACAAACAAGCGTAAAGTTCAATTATCAGCATACAGCATGACACTAATAGTAATAAAGTGACTTTAAAATATATTTATTTAAAATTTATTTAGAATATATTTTATTATGTATTGTACTACTAGAATATACATAATAAAATATATAAAAGATGTTTTATTTATATTAAAAACTAATTTAAGAAATATAAAAAATGTTATTGATTTTTCTGCAATAATTATTTGTGTGCTATGAAAATGATTTTGAATACAAAATAGATACTTATATTAAACATAATAAAAATAAACATATAACGTTTTACTTAGAAATATATGCACTTAATTAAAAAATTTCCTATATTTGTTTTCTATACTTATTATATACTATAGTGATTTACAAAATCATATTGTAAAACGAATACAACTGTTTGAAAGTAGAACATAAATAATGAAAATAAATTAAATTCAATGTATATAAATTATTATATAAATTAATTTATCGATTTAGCAGAAAAATAACACATATTTAACTAATCAATGAATATTTTATAAAGTTATTCAAGTTCATTAAATAATAAAATAAAAATATCCATAAAAATTAATTATGTTAAAAGATTTCTAGTTAAAATATAATTTAAAAAAGATAAGTATATAATCAAATTAAAAATGCTTATGGTTTGAAATTATTTTGTATAATGAACTGAACAACTTATAGTTCAATTAGAATTGCCGTACATAATATCTTCATAAAACATATGAGCTAATTTTAATGTCTATAAAATAGTTAGCATGAATCTGTCAAGTAAGCATATTATCCGACTACCTATGTTCGTCATTTATGTGAGCAATCTGCAGTTTTTCTAGCTTATTGTCAAAATCAATAGATCTATAGATCTATAGATAATCTATAGATCTATTAAAGGTGTGTATATATATATATCTTTATCATTTATATATCTTTGTCAATTATATATCTTTGTCATTGGCTGTTGATGTATATTCCATATAATTTATGTTTTTTTTGCAACTCATGCAATGCCAAATTTTTTTTTATCGATAAGCAACATTTCTTTTACTATTGGCTGTAATCTTATATATCTTAAATATTATAGATTAAATCTTATAGATCTTCAATATTATAGGTAATTGTTAGAAAAATGTTAATTTCATATACAGTGATTATTCTGATTGGAAAAGAGATGATACTGATGATAATTTTTAATGAGTTTAAAAATTTGTTTACAATAAGACAAAATGAACAAGTGACCTACAATAGTGAAACTCATTTTATAAATCGTTTAGAAATTAAAAAATCATGTTAATTATCTGATGCATAAATAAACATTTAATTGTGTTGAGTGATTACTTCTACTATTTTCAAATAAAGTAAACTCCATGTCAATATACATAATAAACAATAGCCATATCAATAAAAGAGTAAATAGCAGTAGTTGTATTATTGAGTACTGTAGGTTTAATTTATCTTTCTTTTTAAATATAGAATTTAACCGTAGAAAAAAAAATTCGCATAAATTGAATTTAATTTTGTAATGTAAATTGCATATATACTTAATCTTTTTGAAAAGTATGTTAATATATTAATAATGTAATATTCAAGTATTGTAAAAAAAATTAATTTTTTTAATAATAATTTACAAATGTCATAATAATTTTTAAAAGATTAATTTTTTTTAAGCTTGGACTATCTTCTTAATGATTATATTTAAAACATATTACTTGTGTAGAAAATAAATATTAAAAATTTAATTATGAATACTTCTAATATACTTTATTTTAATAGAGTAATCCTGTAATTTGGTAGTTAGTAAATAAAAGTTTAAATCAACATAATAACAATGAAAAAGTAAAAGTATTCTATTACATAAATAAGAATAACTGATAAATTTTAAATTCAGTTTTATTAAAACTAAATTTAATTGTGAAAATTATTCTATATAGCTTTTTCTTCTTTCTTGTAAAAAAAAATCTTTAACTTTAAAAAAGTGGATCAAATTTTATGACAATACATATTGCATTAAAAATAAATATACATCATAATGCATAATAATTTATAGAATGTCTCGTAAAAATTTCTGATCAGATAATTATCAAACTAAATAAAACATTAGGAAAGTATAAAATAGTAATCGAATATTTAAAAAATATAGGCAATTGTATAAACTTATTATTCTTAATTTTAGTAATTGTACTAAAAATACATAATAATAATATAATTCAAAATATTCATTTAACGACGAATACTAGAAATTTAAATTTATTTAACAGAAATTTCTATTTATTTAACAAGTATATGCTATTGTTATAATAATATAATATAATATAATCGATTATTTTAAAATACAAAATTTTAATACTATCTGTCCTACTAAATTTGTTGAATATTTTTATAAATTTTTCATCAATGTTTATTGGTTTATAATCATTTATATAATTAATTAGAGTATATAAGGATGTAATAGCCGAGTTTGCAAATCTTATACAAAAAACCAGTGATCATGTGATGAAATTAATTTTGGCAAATAAGAAAACTGTATTAAATAAAAGTGAACAATTTAATACAGTCGGCAGATTCCATAAAATACCAATTTTAATTTTAATTTTGGTATAGATTAACTTAATAAAATTTAAAAAAATGTTGTATATATTATTGTCAATAAATAATAATTATTATGTATCATAGAAAGATATGCAGAATGAACAGAAAAAAATTTTCAATTGATCAGTCTATATTTTTGAGTAACTGAATAGTTTACAGAATCTCTCTAATAATAATAATTGGCTACTATATTCAAATATATATATAAACTTTATATATGTGTATATATATTCTATATATATATATATATATATATATATATATATATATATTTTTTTTTTTTTAATAACATCTTTATATTTTTTAGCAATATTTGTAATATTAAAATTAAACAATACTAGGTACCAATTTAATATTACCAAACCAAACCAATATTGCCAAAAGTAATTTGGTATTCAAAAATATATTAGCTATTTCACATTTTAATAAACTTATAATAAATAAGAATTTAATATATTTTTCATTAAATAATATTTATCTAAATCTTATTAATTTAAGGTATTATTTTATAGATATACATATATTTGGACGAACCGCTGTTGAAACGAATGCTGTACATTTATTATTATTATTTATTATTTAATTATATTTATTGGTTATTGCAATATGTATAATAATACATATCAATATTGCATATCAATATTATTAGGTGATTTCTGTAGAGTAATTCAAATATTAGGGAAAACTACATAATTATCAAAGTACATAATTATCAAGTAAAATATTTACATTGTCTTTTATTCCCTTATATTATTAAAAAATTTCTTATTTAATGATCATAATTATCATACAAGACTTAATAAATATAATAACGGTTTACAGGTATTTACTGTATGCTGCTACAATGATTGAATATGCAAACAATAAAAAAGTTGAATTATACTAAAAATATATTTTGTTGATCTTACGTAAAAATATTATTAATTAAAAACATTATTATACGGCATTGATAATTTCTTAATCTATTAGATAGTTTATGCATAACTTATATTATTTATTGATTTTAGTTTCACTCACTTTAACTTAAAAAAATTATCGTTTATTTAAAAATTTAATTATTTACAAGCACATCATATTTATTATAATCTTATTAATTTTACCTTGAATTTATAAATAATAATATGTTATAAAGTTAATTTTCATATAAGTATATTTTAGATGCTAATATTCTAATAAACATATAAAATAAGCTTAGAAAATATCATAATCGGTAATTAGAATATAAATAAATCAGAGGATATGAACTAACCTGCTTTTAAAAGTTTTCTACCGATTTACAATTTGAAAAGTAACTCTTCATTTTTCTCTTCGTCTTTCTCGCTTTCTAGTCATTTTGTCTTTCCTCATTTATCTTTATCTCTTTTTATGTTGTAAAAACGATAGTAAAATTAATTACCAAGAAATTAATATCAGCCGGAAGCTGGAGCACTATTGGAATATTTCAAGAATATATTTCAATTTGTTTTTCTGTCGACACTAGCACTGAAATTGTGTCTCAGTGCTAACTGGTTGCGAAACACTGATGGCAAAGGAGAAAGTCTGGCGGTCGATGACGGCGCTATCTCTAAAAGTTTTTACCTGTCACTCGCGTCCAACGGGCCATTTTATATTTCGGATTCACTTTTACAAAAATGCTGATTAAGATAGGAGAGAGAAAAAGAATTCAGAAAATATCAGAAAAAGAAACGAAGATCTAATTGTTTCTAAGTGAGAGCACCAATTAATATTTTCATAACGCCATCATGCGTTTCCTACTTATAAAAATTTTGTATCAAACTCTGATGTCGATTATAAATATTTGTAGTAACGAATTTCGTATCTCATTCCAATTGATTTCTTCGACTAAATTAGTTTCCTTTAAAGAGAATAATTATTTATATGATCGTAAAGAAATGGTAATCTATAAAAAACGTTATTTTAATTTATAGATGTAAATTTACATTAATTTAATCAATTACATTATATTTATTTCTAATTGAACACAATTCATAGAGAAGAAGGAAAATAGAAAATAACCCCTATGATTTTTAGATTATAAAATGTACAGTAATTAAATTCAATTATTAAAAAATCATAATGTTTATTCTAGATTATTTTAATATGTTTCTATTATATTATTATTTAATAGAAAATTATATTAATTTTTATTAAATTAATATTATATTAAATTAATGTGGTAATCAAAACTATTCATAAATAATAAACTTACCTTTGAAAACAATAAAAAAAAACTATAAAAATATATATGATCTATATATGTTTGAATAGTTAATAAAGTAAAATTTATTAAAATTGAGCAATCAATCGCAGAATTTTAATATTTCTGTATATATATTTGTTCGAGATCGTGAGACCTTTTTTTAATGTAATATAACATCTGGCAAAGCAACAACGTAAATTTGTCTTTTAGATTTCAAAACTCTTGCTCACAACCATCTAACAAAAGTGTCATAAAACATCTGGAAAAACAAGACAATAAACACGGGAAAATCCAACTCATTTAGGCATCTGCACGAATTCACTTCGCTCGGTAACTACTTCAACGGTGTGCACTAGCGACCCCCCTCTGCTGTCGACAAGTTGTCATGTTGTCGCCAGATGGGTCAGCGGCAACGACAGTTCTTCTTGCCAATGATGACCAAGAGACGACTATGCCCTTAATTAACTATGAAGCCACAAGAGACGCTGCCCTCGCTCTGTAAGGGAGGAATCACTGATTGGACGAAAAATAAGGGAAGGGGTTCAAGTGAAGTTCATGATCAGCAAATGTATTTAAGGGGCCCATTTTTCAATATTCAAAAACTCTCGATACAGTACTTATTAAAATAAGTGTCAAGTAAAAGTCCATTAACGCAGTTCAAGAACAAGAAAAGTTCTTCAAGAAAAGTTCAAAAGGATCGAAGACATATTCCCTTATCGGAGTCCGAAGACAAGTGTCCACTGGCAGTCTTCTTGAAGAAGGGACAGGAAAGTTCCTCTGCTGAGTCTACCATTAGTCTTCGTAAGTAGTATCATTACTACAATAATCACTGAACTCTAAGATTCAAAGATTAAGTCATCGACAAGCAACCAAGGACGAAGAGGCTCTCTCCAGAGAAACAGTGCGGAATAAATTTCAAACGCGTGGCCAAGCTCGCGCCAGCTCATGCACGTCTTGTCGGCAAACCCTCATCTTAGTTCAAAGTCTGACGTTTACGAATCTATGCAGCGCACCATTCGCCGCTCATAGCAAACGGAACACGTAGCAATATCCTTCACCAGGTTCTTCAAACTCTTATTTCCATCTGAATTTATTGCAGTACGCCAATATAAGGAGTAACGTACGCTTGCTACGATACAAGTATATCTCAAGGTAACACCAGTTACTTGTGTCACTCTCCATAACAATCATAACCTCAACTACGCACATACTCATTCAAACAGCGCGAGTGTCGACGAACCACACTTCGCGCCATTCTACATTCATATTCAAACCATCACGCTGTATAGACGAGTGCACGATTTGCCACTGCCAACGCATTAATCCACCTCAAGAGTTATTTCAATAATTAATAAGAGTAATACTAGTCAAGCCTTGTAAACGGAAAAATAACAGAATAAACAGCGTACCCCAGCCATATTTATATTGAATTATTATAATATCCCTTCCACTTGTGACCTTCCATCGCCATTACACTACACCCGTGATCTCGCAGTTGTCAACGGCATCAATTTTTATCCTTCGAATCGGCTTTGGTAAAACAAGCCGAAACGGCGAATACATTTTGTACAGTAGTATTGCTCTGTTATTAAAATTTTAAACAAATTAGTAAAATGGCTAAATCTCTAAATGAGATTTTTTATCGTACATTTATATTCATAATTATTTTGTATGCTATTTAACTTTGGAACAATGCTATCGTGCTCCATGATTTAACATAGATATATATTATCCAATACAATTACAAACCTCTTTTTGCTTTGTATATCAACATTTACCAATTGCGTATGAAATAATTTGTGGAAATATAGCTTTTATATGTATCTTAAAACTCTTCGAAACATTATTATCAAAGCGGTTTCAATTTAAATTTACTACCATCTGCTTACTATCAAATGGCAGCCGTATCATTCGAAATATTAAGGATATCTGGAATTAAAATGTTATCCCATCCATGAATGAAAATTGCTCACATGAATGAACATATATATTATCCAATACAATTACAAACCTCTTTTTGCTTTGTATATCAACATTTACCAATTGCGTATGAAATAATTTGTGGAAATATAGCTTTTATATGTATCTTAAAACTCTTCGAAACATTATTATCAAAGCGGTTTCAATTTAAATTTACTACCATCTGCTTACTATCAAATGGCAGCCGTATCATTCGAAATATTAAGGATATCTGGAATTAAAATGTTATCCCATCCATGAATGAAAATTGCTCACATGAATTAACCAATGATACTTATCATAATTGTATTGTATTAAAAATTTCAATAAATGTTTGACTAATTAAAAAATCGGTATAAGTTTTAATATAAAAATTGAATTTAAAAAGTGATTGAAAGTAAAACAACTTTATTTCTTATTAAAAAAATGTATTTATAATTATAATAATAATTATTAAAGATTTAGTTTTGATTTATTCTATAGGAAGAAACGAATGTAATACTTATGGATACGTAAGATAATCATTAAAAAATAATTTTTTTAAAACTCAAAGAAAAATTCCGTATAATATATTAAAGCTACTAAAATCAGATAATAATTTATCAAAAGGGATTAAATCTAATATTGAAACTCATTGATTGGATTGATTATTATTCGTATTTATATTTTCTTTTAAATAATATTAAAAATTTTGTTCCACCCAAATATCAAAATTGATAATTTCAAATAAAATTAGAAGAATTTCAATAAATGATAGCTTTTTAATAATAATTAAAAAGTTTTAATTACATGAGATGAGTATAAAATTATGAAACTTTGTCCATCATTTGAAGTTAGAATATGTCGAAAACTGAATTTAGATTGCAATTAATTCGATATTCGATTTTCTTAGTTGTGTAGCATTATTTATACACTGAATCATATTTTAAAATTTACTATTTTTTTCAGTTACTTTTTAAGAATCGAACTATAGATGAAGAATTTGAAATTAAACAGTTTTTGGATGATTCATTATTATTGGATTAATCTTTATTTTAATTTAAAACCGAACTCCGAAAATATGTACAAAAATAATATTGAATTAAATTTATTTCTATGATATAAAACCATAACTAAGAAAAGATTTGCAATTTACACAGAATCCTATGAGTAAAAGGAAATAGAAATGAAAAATTAATAATAACTTTTTCCAATTTTTGCAAAAGACGATTGTTGAAATTTAAGTATAATACAAATGTACTATGTATTTTAATTATAATTAGCGACTTTACCAATGAAGATTTTGATATAAAATAAAATAAATAGAAAACTGTAAAACAAAATTTGAGAAAAAGTAAAAATACACTAGAGTATTTTAAATGATCATTAAAGAGATCAGTTATTAATTATTATTTTGAATTACTATTAATTACTATAAATGTTGAAGACAAAGATATAAGATGTCATTAAAATATTCAAGTATCCTGTAAAGTATTTCAGATATTTTACAATTTAAAAATTACAAAAAAAATGTTATAAAGATTTCTAAATTTTAAATTACAGTTTAATTTAGTAAAATTATAAAATCAAAAAAGGTATTGAATAGAAAAATTAAATATGTGATTACTAAGAAGTGGTAGGATTTTTAATAGATCAAATATTTTCAGCAAAGAATTATCTGCAAAATTATTTAAAATGAAAAAAATTTGACTACATATATAAAAAGTATTTAAAGGATTAAAGAAGAATTAAAGAAGAATGCTAAGGTTAAATTATAAAATAATTGGAACAAATCTTATAAATTTAAATGATAATGCTAAAAATCTATAATAAAAAATTAATAATCAAATGTTGCTCACTACAGGTTTAGCTATACCATTTATTCTATAGTTTACTACAATATAGCTATTTCAATGGCTGGGTTGATAAGTATTATGGTATTAAGCGCTATAATATTTATCATGGTACGAAATAGTATATTGGTTTCATTAGTCAATCAAAAATTAAATATATTTTTGATACTGAGTGGAATGATATAGGTATTTCTTAACCACATTTTAATTCAAGTTTATTTAATAAATAGAATTCATAAACGATATCTACATTTGTAATACAATATATTAAATAAAGTACAATTTATCTTTCAAGTATAATATATTTTTAGATCACAGAATGTATTAAATAAATTAATTTATCAAAGATCATCAGATCAGAAATAATTTATTAGAAATAAGGGTTTTTGTAATTTTCTTCAATATTATCAATATCATATATTTAAAATATTATTTTGCAATTTAAATTAAGCAGATTCACACTGGTTCGCATATTTTAATTTACTATGAAAACATATATCGTGTAATAAGATAATATTAATAAAATTAACTTCTTACCTTTTATCGTTAAATAGATTTACTATGTGTTAAAATAATTGTTTCATTCAATGTAACGATGTGTTATTTATTGTGTAACTTTTAAAGGAATACGATTATACTTTATTAAATACGTTAAATAAATAATTAAGTAAATAAATGACTTGTTATAAAATAGAATTCAATTAATTGATTGCATAACATTTCGTTTAAAAACGATTCAATACCAGTCATTTTGATTATATTTGTTATATGATGTTATAAAATTACAAACACACTCCAATAAATATATCAAATGTATGAAATATTTAATTTGATTCTATGTAGAATTCGTAAACGAAACATGTATTTGTTTGAGAATAAGAGACTCCGTTAAGTAAGGCAATAAAATATCTGACAAGTAATGTCATGAAAATTGTATTTAAGACATCAATACTTTCCTGCTCATAATTATTTGTACTAGTGTCATAAAACATCTGGAAAACTCTAGCGGAACGTGCTCATACTCCCAGTGCAGTAGAACCTAATGGGTTTACTGCCGGGAGAACCCCAAAGTAGATTCGAAACGAATATCAGATATGCGTGAAGCATTGAGTACAAATATTTACTGCAACCCAAAACCCATACGTATACCCATATACCCATACCCATAAAGACTGCGTAATGTACCTTCACTTACTCTTTCCAAATACTTCTTACAGTATAAGGATAAGTCATGACTTACTCCTTCCAAATACTAATCACAGTTGAAGGATAAGTCACGACCTACTCTCATGGAGGAGAACCAGAGAGACAAGTCGTTTAGCTAGCTGAGTTTTAATAA